>NW_006159767.1:482617-500026 GCF_000334495.1 Tupaia belangeri chinensis
CACTCTTTCTGCCTCCCCATTTCTGCCAGCACTTTGTGAACTATGTCTAGTTCCATAGTAGTAATAATAAGCATGAAAATATTGTTTTTTATTCTTATTTTTTATTTTATTTTTATTTTTTTAGAGGTTTTTGTTATAGGGCGCATGCGCTTACCAGACAGACAGAGACAGAGAGACAGAAAGCGAGAAATCACCCCCCAGGGAGGATGGTCATGCCGCAATCCCTTCTCCTCCACTCTCCTCTCGGGCTTTTGGGCACGCACGCACACGCGCCCGGCGTGAGTTTAAGCCAACACGTTTGGGATGCAAAGCGCGGTCGACAACGTGGGAGTTCAATGACATAGCCATTACGCTAACTGCTGGTCCCGAAAATATTGTTTTTTAAAAACTTCAGTTTAAACCAGACTTCACCCTACAGACTCCAGATGGCTTCCGTCAGGCTACTTCTCACTCCTATTGTCTAATCTAAACTTTTAAACACTTCCTTAAAAAGGTAGCATTTTCAAGAATCTGAGGCCCAGAAACAAGGAATGACATGCTCAAGACTAGCCACCTCATAAGGATGAGGTCACAGTTTCTTGAGGTTTTCTATTCTTTCTGCAATGTTGGCCTCTGTGTGTGTGTGTGTGTGTGTGTGTGTGTGTGTGTGTGTGAAACTCTTCCTCCTTTCAAAAAGCATGAAAAGAATAAACTGTTACTCAAGCTTTTGCCTTGGCAATATGCACACGGTAGATTATTTAGCTAACAGGGACCAGCAGTTAGCGTAATGACTATATAGGCTGAACTCCCATGTAGTTGACCACAGTTCGCGTCCCAGACCCGGTGGCTTAAACTCATGCTGGGCGCGTGTGCATGCGTGCCCAAGATCCCGAGAGGAGAATGGAGGAGAAGGGATTGCGGCATGGCCATCCCCCCTGGGGGTGATTTCTCGCTTTCTGTCTCTCTGTCTTTCTGGAGAGCGCACGTGCCCTATAGCAAAGACCTCTTTAAAAACATATGGCAGTGTAACAGGAAAAACACTTAAAATTTATTTTTTTGCTTTTTTTATTCCTTTTTTTTATACTTTAAGGGTTAACTGATGGTTGTAGCTTCTGTAACTAATGTAATCTGTGTAACTATTGGAACAATAAGGTAATCTGTAACTATGGAACATAAATCTGTTTACTTAGAAGATAAAACTTAAGTCACTTGTTTTAGACAATAGCCACAGGAATACAACCCAGACAGGGACCAGGATCCCAGGCAAGGGACATAATGTGACAGGTTAAATTGGGGAGACTGTAATAATGTTATCATTTAACATAATAATTTCACGTTCAGGTTATTTTGTTAAATATACTGAAGGCTTAAAGAAAACACGTTGTAGATTCCCTTAATCAACGGAGTGTCCCAAGTCTGCTGTCAACAGACTCAGTGTTGCCATGGGGACAAAAGCAGAGTCATAAACGTCATGTGAAAGAAAAAGATGCACAGAACAAGTTTGGGAAAATCGTGAGGGTAGCCGTAACCCCGGCCTAGCTAAACGCATGCTGCAGCCCACGGTGTAAGCAAGAACAGGAACGTGCCTAATGTGCTGGGATTTCTGTCCTGAGCGCTCTCCGCACTCCCTGTGTCCTGACACAGCTGAATAAACTCCCTCCCTCTTTCCCTGCCTCTCAGTTATTCACAGAAAGGGCTGGCCAGTTATTCACAGAAATGGCTGCCGGATTATAAACAGCAATAGCCTCGTGCCTCTGCATGTGTGTGTAAGGTTGCTCACATTTCCTCCTCCAAGTGACATGCTCCGTTTATTTTTCCACACTCGACCATGAGCTTCTTGAGAGTGAAGACCCTGACTTTCTTGCCGAGGATCCCAGCAGCTCGCACCATGCCCGAGGAAAGGGCCTGCCGAGCAGAGCACGCAGCACGCGTCTGCTGGCTGGAAGCACGGGTCTGCACCCCGTGGGTTTGATCACCCCTGCAGCCCCTCCCTTTCTAACTGGCTTCCCAGAGGGAGGTGGCCAGGTGCCAGTCACTGGGCGGTTTGACACTCCAGGAAGTTCAGGTTCTCTGCTACAGCCACTCATTTCCCCAAACTGAACTTTCTGTGAAACACATGAAGCAAGAGTGGGATTTTAATGTAGTCATTCACTGGGCAGCCCAGGGCCAGACCGCGTTACCTGGCACCCGCTCCTGCCACAGCGGGTGTTGGCCCAGTCACGGGGGTGTCTGAGGTCTACACAGGACAATCTCCCTCTGTGTGTACAAGGGCAGAAAACACTTTCTCAGCAGAGTTGGCCTCATTCTCGGAAAAGGGAAGAACACCCCTTTCCTTACTCAGCAACTACCACGTCATCTCCTCTGACAGAGCAGTGACAAGTTTTGAAAATTTGCCAGAAAATGCATACACTTGCCTGAGAGGGAGAGGGAGAGGGGAGGGAGAAGGGGGGAGAGTAAGGGAGGGGGAGAGAGGAAGGGGAGGGGAAGCACCTGCTAGTGAGGTGTGCACACGCCCCAATCCCTCTATTTTTTTTATCCTTTTGGGATTTGGGGCATACACACATGCATCCCCAGATTGGTTTTCTTTCATTCTTTTCTTTCTTTCTTTCTTTCTTTCTTTCTTTTTCTTTCTTTCTTTCTTTCTTTCTTTCTTTCTTTCTTCTTTCTTTCTTTCTTTCTTTCTTTCTTTCTTTCTTTCTTTTTCTTTCTTTCCTTTTCTTTCTCGTTCTTTCTTTTTTTATAAGAATTACTTTATTTAATTTTATTTATTTATTTTAGTTTGACCAGAGAGGGATAGAGTGACATAGAAAGAGCAAAAGTGAGAAAGCAAGCCACCACCAGGTCTGGGACTCGAACCACAGTTGGAAGTGTAGGAGTTTAGCACCCTCAACCACCACTCCACTTGCCGGTCCCCCCAGAATGATTTTCAAGCTACTGGGTCAGGGACTCGAACCACAGTTGGCCATGGGGGATCCAGCTCCCTTAACCACTACACCACGGGCTGCCTGAGAACTAGCAGTCTGTTGTGGGCCTACAGATCAGACCAGAAGCTCTCCTTTGACAAAGAGGCAAAACACGCAAATGAAGTATTCATAAATAGGTTTCTCCCTGCACCTTTTCTTGTCCCCTTCACTTCCCTGGACTCTAGTCTGCTGAGGGGATCCCCCTTATTCTCAGGTACATGCCCCAGCACTGCCTGGCCTAAACGGGCATGAGGCAACAAGCAGCCTCTGCCCCTCCTGTGCCATTACTGAGAAAACTCAGCTCATCCGCTTGGTGAGAAGAAAACTGTGTGGTTGACGGAATTCATATTGAAGTGTGAAAGATTCAAAGCTCAAAAATGTTTACATTTCTTTCCTTTTTTTTTTAAGAGGGTTTTGTTTTGCCTTAGGGCATGTGCACTTGGGAGGAGGGGTGGAGTGGGGAGAGACAGAGACACTGAGAGGGAAAGTGAAAAATCACCCCCTGGGGGGATGGCCACACCACAGCCCTTTCTTCTTTCTCCTCTGGGGATCTTGGGCATGCATGTACACATACCTGGTGTGATTTTCAAACCACTGGGTCTGGGACTCGAACTGCAGTCGGGCACGTGGGAGTGCAGTGATGTAACCACTATGCTATCTGCTGGCCCCCAGTGTTTATATTTCTTAGTGTTCCTGCGTTTTTACCAAAGAGGCTTATTAATCCAAGTGACTCCCAGCCTCCCTTTCTTTTGCCAAAGGGGATGTGTTCTCTCTAGAGAGACAGAGACAGCATGAGAGGAGAGAACCCCCCATGAGGTGTGGTCATGCTGCAATCCCTTCTCCATCTCTCCTTCCCTTTGGGGTTTGGGGCACACATGCCCGCATGCCCAGTGTGTTTCTCAAGCACCCGGGTCTGAGAGTAGAACTGCACAGCTGGCCATCTGGGATCTGGCTGCCTTAGCCACCAGGCCATAGGACCAGTGATGATATGAGATTTCCTTTCCTCTTATTTTCTCTGAAGTTCCTCTTATTTTTCATCCTAATCTGTCAATAATTTGATTAGACTGCTCAGTCCTACTGCAAACTAAGAACTGAGACTAATTTCTCATAGTTTAAATCCTAAGGTGTTTCTTGAAAATAATAGCTAACGTCGAGTATTTATTTACCAGGTTTGGAGCACTGTATTCTGGATAGGAATTATTGCCATTTAATGACTCCAAAACTTAATCTTTTCATCTGCTCAGTCATAAAGCTAACACATGGAAGAGTCATGATTTGAGTGTAAGTCTGTCTGACTGCAGAACACCTGCCTGTACGACCCCTGCTGCATTGCTCCCGAGACGCTGTGGAGGGTGACATGCTGAATTGTGCTGGATTCTGGAAACCGACTGACATAGCCTTGGGTCTGTGGCACACAGAGTCAGGAGCTTGATTTATGACAGTGTTTCAAGTGAATCCGTTAAGCCGGCATAGCATGTTTTAAAGATCCTATTGTTTTAGTACATATCAAGAGATCAATGAAAAACCACAATGAAGATTTCTCAGGAATGTTCCAGGCTAGGGATGATGATAATGATGATGGTGATGATGGTGGTGATATTGATGGTGACGGTGATGGTGATGATGGTGGTGCTGATGATGATTATGGTGTTGATGATGGGGACGGTGATGGTGCTGATGATGGTGATAACAATGATGGCGATGATGACAGTGACGATGGTGGTGGTGATGATGGTATAATGATGATAGTGATGATGGAGATGGTGATGATGTTGATAGCAATGGTGATGATGGTATAGTGGCAATGGTGGTGATGGTGATGATGATGTGATGATGGTGATAATGGTGATGGTGATGATGATGGTGATGGTAATGATGGTGATGATGATGGTGATGGTGATGATGGTGATGATGGTGGTGATGGTGATGATGGTGATGATGATGGTGATGGTGATGATGGTGATGATGATGGTGATGGTGATGATGGTGATGATGATGGTGATGGTGATGATGGTGATGATGATGGTGATGGCCGGTCCCCCCAGAATGATTTTCAAGCTACTGGGTCAGGGACTCGAACCACAGTTGGCCATGGGGGATCCAGCTCCCTTAACCACTACACCACGGGCTGCCTGAGAACTAGCAGTCTGTTGTGGGCCTACAGATCAGACCAGAAGCTCTCCTTTGACAAAGAGGCAAAACACGCAAATGAAGTATTCATAAATAGGTTTCTCCCTGCACCTTTTCTTGTCCCCTTCACTTCCCTGGACTCTAGTCTGCTGAGGGGATCCCCCTTATTCTCAGGTACATGCCCCAGCACTGCCTGGCCTAAACGGGCATGAGGCAACAAGCAGCCTCTGCCCCTCCTGTGCCATTACTGAGAAAACTCAGCTCATCCGCTTGGTGAGAAGAAAACTGTGTGGTTGACGGAATTCATATTGAAGTGTGAAAGATTCAAAGCTCAAAAATGTTTACATTTCTTTCCTTTTTTTTTTAAGAGGGTTTTGTTTTGCCTTAGGGCATGTGCACTTGGGAGGAGGGGTGGAGTGGGGAGAGACAGAGACACTGAGAGGGAAAGTGAAAAATCACCCCCTGGGGGGATGGCCACACCACAGTCCTTTCTTCTTTCTCCTCTGGGGATCTTGGGCATGCATGTACACATACCTGGTGTGATTTTCAAACCACTGGGTCTGGGACTCGAACTGCAGTCGGGCACGTGGGAGTGCAGTGATGTAACCACTATGCTATCTGCTGGCCCCCAGTGTTTATATTTCTTAGTGTTCCTGCGTTTTTACCAAAGAGGCTTATTAATCCAAGTGACTCCCAGCCTCCCTTTCTTTTGCCAAAGGGGATGTGTTCTCTCTAGAGAGACAGAGACAGCATGAGAGGAGAGAACCCCCCATGAGGTGTGGTCATGCTGCAATCCCTTCTCCATCTCTCCTTCCCTTTGGGGTTTGGGGCACACATGCCCGCATGCCCAGTGTGTTTCTCAAGCACCCGGGTCTGAGAGTAGAACTGCACAGCTGGCCATCTGGGATCTGGCTGCCTTAGCCACCAGGCCATAGGACCAGTGATGATATGAGATTTCCTTTCCTCTTATTTTCTCTGAAGTTCCTCTTATTTTTCATCCTAATCTGTCAATAATTTGATTAGACTGCTCAGTCCTACTGCAAACTAAGAACTGAGACTAATTTCTCATAGTTTAAATCCTAAGGTGTTTCTTGAAAATAATAGCTAACGTCGAGTATTTATTTACCAGGTTTGGAGCACTGTATTCTGGATAGGAATTATTGCCATTTAATGACTCCAAAACTTAATCTTTTCATCTGCTCAGTCATAAAGCTAACACATGGAAGAGTCATGATTTGAGTGTAAGTCTGTCTGACTGCAGAACACCTGCCTGTACGACCCCTGCTGCATTGCTCCCGAGACGCTGTGGAGGGTGACATGCTGAATTGTGCTGGATTCTGGAAACCGACTGACATAGCCTTGGGTCTGTGGCACACAGAGTCAGGAGCTTGATTTATGACAGTGTTTCAAGTGAATCCGTTAAGCCGGCATAGCATGTTTTAAAGATCCTATTGTTTTAGTACATATCAAGAGATCAATGAAAAACCACAATGAAGATTTCTCAGGAATGTTCCAGGCTAGGGATGATGATAATGATGATGGTGATGATGGTGGTGATATTGATGGTGACGGTGATGGTGATGATGGTGGTGCTGATGATGATTATGGTGTTGATGATGGGGACGGTGATGGTGCTGATGATGGTGATAACAATGATGGCGATGATGACAGTGACGATGGTGGTGGTGATGATGGTATAATGATGATAGTGATGATGGAGATGGTGATGATGTTGATAGCAATGGTGATGATGGTATAGTGGCAATGGTGGTGATGGTGATGATGATGTGATGATGGTGATAATGGTGATGGTGATGATGATGGTGATGGTAATGATGGTGATGATGATGATGATGATGATGATGGTGATGATGGTGATGATGATGGTGATGATGGTGATGGTGATGGTAATGATGGTGATGATGATGGTGATGATGGTGATGGTGGTAATGATGGTGATGGTGATGATGGTGATGGTGGTAAGAATGGTGATGGTGATGGTGATGATGATGGTGTTGATGGTGATGGTGATGATGGTGATGGTGATGATGGTGGTGATGATGGTGATGGTGATGATAATGGTAATGGTGATGATGATGGTGATAATGGTGATTGTGATGATGGTGATGATGGTGATGGTGATAATGGTGATGATGGTGATGATGGTGATGGTGATGGTAATGATGGTGATGATGATGGTGATGATGGTGATGGTGGTAATGATGGTGATGGTGATGATGGTGATGGTGGTGATGGTGATGATGGTGATGGTGATGATGATGGTGATGATGGTGATGGTGGTAAGAATGGTGATGGTGATGGTGATGATGATGGTGATGGTGGTAATGATGGTGATGAATGTGGTAATGATAGTGATGATGATAATGATGGTGATGATGGTAACGGTGATGATGTTGGTGATGGTGATGCTGCTGCTCATAGCTAACAATCTTTGAGCTGGTAAGTTTGTGTACCAAATTTTCCGGTAAGAATATTAAATGAATATGCTCATTTCAACAAAAAAGAAATTCAACTGGCAGTTGAGTGGCATCCACTACTTGAGTCATTGTCTCACCTTTTGACTTTCTTGGACTTAAAATAGTAAATGACAACATTTCAGGCAAGAGTTGTTTTGCTTACGGTTTTCAAATGAGGCAATCATACTTGAATTGTGTAATGCATTTGGGCAACATTTGTATAAAGAAACTAGTAATAAAACAGGAACAAAAACACACACACTATAAAAACATTTATCCTTTTGTACTATTTGAGTATTTAGTCACATTTTCATCAAATAAAAGATTATGAGGCATTGGAAGTAGATCTAAGGAGATCTAGTGAAATGCACAGTATCTGGGCTTTGGAATCACAGATAGAGGTTCCAAAACTAACTATGTCACTTGGGAAGTTTCCGAACTCTTCGGAGCCTCCTTACCTAAAATGAAGCAAATACCTGCCTCAAAGACTTATTATACAATAAACAAACACGTATCAAACCATTTCCTTAAGTCTTCCTTGCCCTTCAATATGAACACTAATGTTTTCTCAATATAATTAATGTAAATTATTACACAAAATATTTCAGATTAACACTTCTTTTTTTTTTTGGAGAGGTTTTTTGCTATAGGGAATGTGCGCTCGCCAGAAAGACAGAGAGAGACAGAGAGATAGAAGTGAGAAACCACCCCCCGGGGGGATGGCCACGCTGCAATCCCTTCTCCTCCATTCTCCTCTAGGGATCTTGGGCATGCATGCACACGCGCCCGGAGTGAGTTTAAGCCACCAGCTCCGGGACATGAACCGTGATCGACTACATGGGAGTCCAGCGACATAGCCATTACACCAACTGCTGGTCCCTCAGATTGCCACTTCTAAAGCCCTACCACATGGAAATTGTGGCCCAGGCCATAGTAACACAGCAGTAGCACATACCAGAAGCCATATGGTAGAATTAGCTTCAGTTACTAGGCTGGCATATGCACCCATAATTTTGGCTGGCTGCAAGGACAGGGATGGAGGAGAAGGGTTCACAGTATGAGACCCTTGAGGGTGCTTATTATTCTCTCTCTCTTTCTCAAAAAAAAAAAAAAGAATAAATAAACTTTTTAAAAAGTAGAAACTGTGGGACTACTACTATTACTTTCCTTATGTCTCTGATGCCCATAATGACAAAATCCCAAATCTGACAGAACCCCACTGCCTACTTTTTAAAAATGTATTTTTTACATACATTTAATCATTGTTCATCTTTATAGCATGCAATATGGTTTTTCAAAGCATATATGCAATGTATGTCAATCAAATCAAAGATATTACCATATAAATAATTTTCAACAGATAATTTCCACTCTTCGGTCTGTTCATTTTCCCCTCTCCCCAGTTCCATTCTCCTACTCTTCAGTATCCACGGTATACAGTCTCTGGTATCTATGCTTGCCTTTCCTGACATTGTATCCTTTAGTCTTTCAGTTTCTGTCATAGAGTGCCAACATTAATAGATTGAGTGGGGAAATGCAATGACTGTCTTTCATAGTCTGGCTTGCTTCACTTTGCATGTAAATCTATATTTATCCACTTTGTATAACATGACGGTGTCTCATGGTTTATGTCTGAATGGTATTTCACAGTGTGTATGTGTCACATTTTTTCAATCCAGTCATCCATTCTTGGGCATTTAGGTTAACTCCATGTCTAAGCAATTGTGAATAACATTTTAATAAATATGAATGTGCAAGTTGTCTTTCCTAATTGATGTTTTTCTATCCTTTACAGAAATACCCCAAAGTATTATTGGATCAAATGGTAGTTCTACTGCAGGTTTTTGACATAAATCTCTATAGTTTTCTACAGTGTCTTTACTAATTTACATTCCCACCAACAGCAAAGGAGGATTCCCTTTTCATCGCAGCCTGGACATCACTTGTCATTCTTTATTTTTTTTAGCCATAACCATTCTTACTGGGGTTAAACGACATATCATTGTGGCTTTGATTTACATTTCTTTTATAATAAGCGATGTGGAGCATTTTTAATATGCTTCTTGGCCATTCATATGACTTCCTTGGAGAGTTTTCTGTTCAGCTCATTTGCTCATTTCTTAGTTGGATTGTTCAGTTTTTGTGAGTAAGCTGTTTGACTTCCCTGCATTTTCTGGTTATCATTCTCTTATACCAGCACAATTTACAAAGATTTTTCTCCCATTCTGATGGTTGTTTCTTTAATATCTTTTCCTTCGCTATGCAGAAGACTGATGTAGTCCCACTTGTCTATTTGGGATGTTATTGCCTGTGAATTATGGGGCTTATTTATGAAATTTTTTCCTACTCCAATGTCTTTTAGTTTCCCCTATGTTTTTCACCAGTAGTTTCATAGTTTGAACCTTTACATTTAGAACTTTAATCTATTTTGAGTTGATTTTTGTTGATGATGCTCTCAGTTCAGTTTCATTTTTCTGCAGATGGATATTCAGTTTTTCCAGCATAATTTACTCGTTGTCTATATCCTGTGAAAAATCAGTTGACTGTTTGATCGGGGGTTTATTTCTGGGTTCTCTATTCTATCTCATTGATCTACATACCACTACATGCTGCTTTGATGATCACAACTTTGTAATATAATTTGAGATCAGGTAGTGAGATGCTTCCTACTTTTTTTTTTTTTTTTTTTTTCTCACAGTATTGCATTGGCATATGGCCTTTCCGGCCTTTTGTGATTCCAGGCAAATTTTAAGATTCTTTTTTATATCTGTAAATTAGGTTGGATAGAATGAACATTTTGATTATGTCAGTTTTTCCAATCCAGAAACATGGGACATCTTTCCATTTTTATGTATCATGCTCAATTCATTTTTTCAGTTTTTTATAGTTTTTCCCTATAGAGGTCTTGTACCTTTTTGGTTAGGTTTATTCCTAGGTATCTTTTTTTTTTTTTTTTTTTTTTTTTTTTTTTTTTTTGCTTTAGTAGATGGGATTACATTCTTCAATTCTACCTCAGTCTGTTTATGGTTGGTGTATAAAAATGCTATGAATTTTTGTATTTTGATTTTTTTATCCTGCCACGTTACTAAATTCATTTGTTACTTCTAGTAGTTTTCTGTGGATTCGTTTTAATTTTCTATGTTTATAAACATGTTGTTTGCAAATAGGGACAATTTTACTTCTTCTTTCGCTTTTCGAATGCCTTTAATTTTTTTTTTTTTTTTTGGAGAGATTTTCACTGTAGGGCTCGTGCGCTCGCCAGACAGACAGAGAGAGACATAGAGACAGAAAGCGAGAAATCACCCCCCAGGGCGGATGGTCACGCCGCAATCCCTTCTCCTCCATTCTCCTCTCAGGATCTTGGGCATGCACGCACACGCGCCCGGTGTGAGTTTTAAGCCACCGGGTCCAGGATGTGAACCGCGGTCGACTACGTGGGAGTCCAGCGACATAGCCATTACGCTAACTGCTGGTTCCCGAATGCCTTTAATTTTACTCTCTTGTCTGATTGCATTGGCTAGGACTTTCCAGTATTAGATTGAAAAGGAATGGGGAAGGCGGGCAGCCTTGTCTTGTTCCAGTTTTTAGTGGAAAAGTTCTCAGCTTTTCCCCACTAAGTATGGTGCTAGTTATGGGTTTGTCATATCTGAATTTTATTGTGATGAGAAATATCCCTTCTACACCAATAATGCTGAGAGCCTTAATCATGAAAGGATGTTGTATTTTATCAAATGCTTTTTCTGCATCAGCTGATGTGATTATATAGTTTTTAACTTTCCTTCTGCTAATGTGATATACCACATTTATTGTTTTGTGTATGTCGAACCACCCTTATGTCCCTGGAATTAAGCCCTAGTTATGGTGTATAATCTTAATGTGTTCTGGGATTTGATTTGCTAGTGTCTTGTTGAGGATTTTTTGCATCTATATTTATCAGGGATATTGATCTGTAGTTTTCTTTTTTCATCCTATTTTTGTCTGCCTTTGAGATTAAGGTGATGGAGGATTCATAGAATGAGCTCGGGAGGGTTCCTTCCTCTTGAATCTTTAGAAATAACTTGAGGAGAATTGGCATTAGTTCTTCTTTAACAGTTTTGTAGAATTCAGAAGTGAAGCCATCAGAATTTAGGCTTTTCTTTGTTAGGAAATTATTTCTTACTGATTCAATATCATTGCTTGTTATTGGTCTATTCAGGCTTTCTATTTCTTCTTGGTTCAATCTAGGTAAATTATATGTGTCCAGAAATTTGTCCATCGCATCTACGTTTTCTTGTTTAGCAGCAGAAAGTCAGTTGTAATGTTTTCTCATGAGCTTTTGTGTTTCTGTTATATCTGTTGTAATGCTGCCTGTTCCATTGCTGATTTTTTACCTGGTTCATTTCTCTGTTCTTCTTGATTAGCCTTTCTAACGCTATGTCAATTTTGTTTATCCTCAAAGAACCAGCTTCTCACTTTGCAATTTCTGTATTGTTCTTTCACTTGTTTCATTTCTTTTTGCCCTCATCTTTATTATTTCCTTTCTTCTGGCATTTTTGGAGTTTTGGGTGTTTGTCCAGTTCCTTCAGATGCATCGTTAGGTTGTTGATGTACCACCTTTCTGTTTTTTCTGTGAGATCACTTGCTATGAATTTCCCTCTTCAGAGTGCTGTCATTGTATCCCAAAGATTCTGGGCAGTTACATGTTCATTCTTATTTATTCCCGAGTGTGAGTCATCTGTGACTCATTTTTCCCATCTACGGGGTGTCAGCACCCCCTGCCCTGACTACCATAACACGTGGGAGATGTAGCAGTTATCAGGCTCTTAGCATATTTCAGTGTTGGGGCCGGTCGGTGGCATCGTGGTTAAGGCGATGGACTCCCCTATGGGTCGACCACTGTTCAAATCACAGACCTGGCAGCTTACTTTCTCACTCCTGTCTCTCTCTATCTCTTGGGTCATTTAATAATAATAATTCCGCTTTCTTTTTGTACATTTCTGCCTGCAAAGGCCAGGTGACCCTTACATGCCTTTTTTTTTTTTTTTTTTAAATTTGCTATAGGGCACATGTGCTTGACAGAGACAGCGAGACAGAGAGAGAGGAAAGTGAGAAAGCAGCCCTGGGGGAAACTGTGCCACAGTCACTTCTCCTCTTGGATTTTGGGCACACGCCCACACTCCCGAGTGGTAAAAGTCGCTCATGGCTTTGACTCTGTGGGTGAAAACAGTGCTCTGTGTATACAAGGTGGCTTCACGTTCGTGGAATGATGCAATTAGAGCTCAGGGTATTTTAGCGTTAAGCAGTTTGAAATCTATGCCTAGTTTTGTTTGTTTGTTTGTTTGTTTGTTTGTTTGTTTTAAGAGATTTTCGCTACAGGGCGCGTGCGCTCGCCAGACAGGCAGAGAGAGACATAGAGACAGCAAGCAAGAAATCACCCCCCAGGGGGGAATGGTCACGCCGCAATCCCTTCTCCTCCATTCTCCTCTTGGGATCTTGGGCACCGCCCGGCGCGAGTTCTAAACCACTGGGTCCGGGATGCGAACCCCGGTCAACTACGTGGGAGTCCAGCGACATAGCTATTACGCTAACTGCTGGTTCCCTATGCCTAGTTTTTTGTACTATGCATTTCCATAGGCTTGTAGCTCTGCATTCCTGTCTTGTTACCAACTGAGGGCCCTGCCTCAGTCCAGAGACCCAAGGTAGATCTGACTCCATGCCTCACCACTCAACAAGACAAAGAGGCTGAGTTGTTGGTGAGAGGGACCAGCAGCAGATGGCGTAATGGTTCCATTGAAGGACTTGTACTACAGTCAACCGTGGTTTGAATCCCAGACCCGGTGACTTAAGACTCTTGCTGCACGCATGTGCACACGTGCCCAAGATCCCGAGAGGAGAATGGAGGAGAAGATTGCAGCGTGGCCATCCCCCTGGGGGGGGATTTCTCGCTCTCTGTCTCTTGGCAAGTGCACATACCCTATAACAAAAATCTCTCTCAAAAAAAAAAAAAAAAAGGAAAGAAAAAGAAAGTTGTTGGTGAGAGAAGAAAGGGGAGTTTATTACAGTGCATCCACCCAGGAAGCCGTGTAAAATAGCTTTGACTGGTCAGGCAACTTACAGACTCCTTTATGGGAAGGAAGTGGCCAAGGCTTGTGGCAATGTGCGGAAAGACACAGGTCAGATTTTTAGCCGAGGGTACGTTCAAGCAATTCCTCTTCGAAACAGGAGTTTCAGTTCCCTGAAGCAGAAGCTTCCTCATGTGAGCTCTAGGTTGATGGTTTTCTTTCTTGGAGTTCCTAAGACAGATCTCAAGCAAGGACCATCCAGTGAGGAGAAGGAAAAAACCAACTTGGTTAACAAGATGGAGTCAGTTTGGCTAAAGCAGAGCCTGGTTGCAATTTTTTTTTTTTTTTTAGAGAGATTTTTTTTGCTATAGGGCACATGTGCTCGCTGGAGAAACAAAGAAAGACAGAGACATGGAACCAGCAGTTGGTGTAATGGATATGTTGCTGGACTCCCATGGAGTCGACCGTGGTTCGAGTCCCAGACCCGGTGGCTTAAACTCATGCCAGGCGCTTGTGCGTGCGTGTCTAAGATCCCGAGAGGAGAATGGAGGAGAAGGGATTGCGGCGTGGCCATCCCCCCTGGGGGGTAATTTCTCGCTTTCTGTCTGTCTGTCTCCCTCTGTCTTTCTTGTGAGTGCATGCACCCTATAGCAAAAACCTCTCAACAAAAAGGAGAGACATAGACAGAAGGTGAGAAATCACCCCCGGGGGGATGACTACACCCGAATCCCTTCTCTTCCATTCTCTCGGAGGTTTGGGCATGCATGCACATGTGTCCAGTGTGAGTTCCAGTCACCAGGTCTGGGACTCACACTGTGGTCCACCACATGGAAGTACAGAGCCTCAATCACTATATCACCTGATGGCCCTGGGCACAGGCTTTAATCAAGGTCAGCTGCCACATGGCAGGGGTGGGAGGGCGAGGCCAGTCAGGACTTCTCCCCCTTGCAGCCCCCTGTGTCTGCAATGGTCACTATAAATCTTCTCCATTTATGATAGAGGGTGTGTGTGTGCATGAGAGAGAGAGAGGGAGAGAGAGAGGGAGAGAGAGAAGCACGCGTAACGGGGTCTTGCCACCTTGCATCCCCTTCCCCCAGCCTTCAGCTCCTCGGGATCCTGGGCACACCCACCACGTTTCATGTCAACCGGGCTGGGGGACCGAACCCACAGTTAGCCACGTGGCTCCCAGCACTGAGGTCTGGGTGGCTACTGACTGCGCCACAAGCTGGGCCTGCTTCAAATGTGTTTATCCTCTGTTCTTCCAGGCCTCCCCGATGCTCTGAAGAGGCAAACCCATTTACTGCTCAGCAAGCTGAGCACCCATTATGTCCAAGGGCTTGGCTACTTCACTGCAGGAAGGCGGGACAACTCCTCTACCGTCTAATCCTCGCGCCAGAGGAAAACCACCTGCCCTGCCTTGGGAGTCGTATCTACTAGGTCGTCAGGAGGGTCATGACATGTTTTCCTGGGCTTTTCTTTGCAAAAAATGCATCAGGGCTTCGTCCCGGCAAGCGGATCGTCGAGGACATCATCGACTCCACTAGAGGAGCCGCAGGACGGTCTGTGTGCTTTCAGAGAACCTGCGAGGAGCTGGACTTCTCCCTCTTCCGTCCTCGTGCTGCCCACCCCGAAGCCCTTTGTCTTCTCTGTCCAGGCTGCTGTGACCAAGAACCATGGACGGGGCAGCTGCCAACAGCAGGGCTGTACTAGTCACCGTGGGCAGGCCTGGAAGGCCACGGTCAGGGTGCCGGCAGGTCCGGCCTGGTGCAAGCCCCCCACCTGGTGCACACTCACGTGTGTTCCTGCCATGCCCGGCCATCGTAGGAGGAGTGGGGAGCCCTCTGCCGTCTCCCCCTCGGGAGGGCCATCTCCCACTCAGGTGGGCTCCTCGTTCAAGACCAAATCACCTGCCAGAAGCCCACCTGCAACACCATCCCTCTGGGCGGCTGGGATTTCAGCATGTAATTCGGGCAGAGGGCGGTGTAGGGGGTGCCAAACTTTCAGTCACCAGCACTTCCTCCTCCTCCCCCCACCCCCGGACTCCTGGAAGCTTCGAGGATCAGGAAAGCTTAGCCTGCCCGGAGCGGCTCCCTAGTGAGTCTCAGCACAAAGGGCTCGAGTTGAGGAAGAGATAATTTTTATTTATTTAAACATTTTTGCTATAGTGCGAATGCACTTGCTGGAGAGCCAGAGAGAGGGAAAGTGGGAAAACCCCCCTCCGGGGGATGGCCACACCACAGTTTCTTCTCCTCTCGGGATTTTGGGCACACACATGCCTGGTGTGTTTCTCAAGCTGCCGGGTCCGGGACTGGAACCATGCAGTTGGCCATGTGGGATCCAGCTGCCTTAACCACCATGCCGCCGGCTGGCCCAAGATTCATTTTTAAAAGGAAAATATCTATAACAAAATATTCTCAAGGTTCGGAATGCGGCTCTGGTCTGTCACTGTTGTGCTTAGGGGGTAGTGAGCACTAACTAGTCTTCCAATTTACGGGTGCTGCTGACATCAGCTTGGAGTAGAAAGCTTTTTTATTTTAAAGAGGTTTTTACTTTAGCGTGCCTGTGCTTGCCTGAGAGAGAGAGACAGAGAGACAGAGACAGTGAGAGGGAAAGTGAGAAATCACCTCCCAGAGGAGATGGCTACACTGCAGTCCCTTCTCCTCCATTCTCCCCCCCGGGATCTTGGCCACACACGTACACATGCCCTGTGTGATTTTGAAACTACCGAATCTGGGACTTGAACTACCGTCAGCCATGTGGGAGTCCAGTCATGTATTTGCTATACCATCTGCTGGCCCTCCAGATTACAAAATTTGAGAAGAATGGGTGTTTGTTTACAGAGATCTGTAAAACAGTGCAGAAATCACAGCAGACTGTAAGTGGTTTTCGATGGTGCCCAGGCTTGGATGATTCATCGCTCAAAGGCTTATGTTTTGGAATTTGGTCCGCAGTGTGAGACCTTCGATTGGCGAGGCCTAGTGGGTGTCACCCTCTTGAATGGATTAATGTCTCGCCAGAACAAGATGGATGTACCTTTCCTGAGAAGGGGTTAGCTCTCTCTATAGGGGGTCATTATAAACAAAGATGGCTGCCCCCATGTCTCTCTCTCTCTCTCAGCGCTCCTGCCACCGTCTCTGCTTCTGTTGGCCATGTGGTGACATGGCTGGTCTGATGCCAGCTCCATGCCTTTGGACTTTCTAGCCACCAGTATCGTGAGTCAAATAGACCTAGATTTTTATAGAAATGCAATAGCAGACTAAGGAGGATACATTTCTTATTTTATCTGTTACAAAGCAATCTATGTAAAAAAGAAACAAGATGTGTTTTTGGAAAATTTCATTTTGGGGCCCAGCAAGTGGCATGGTGGTTAAGGTGCTGGATTCCCACATGGCTGACCATGGTTTGAGTCCCAGACATGGTGGCTTGAAAAACATGCTGAGTGCATGTGTGTGCCTGCCCCAAATCCTCAGAGGCTGGAGGAGACGGAGTTGTAGTGTGGCCATCCACTCTGGGGGGGGTGACTGCTCACCTTCTCTCTCTCTGTCTCCAGTGGGTGCGCATGCCCTATGGAAAAACAAAAAACAAAAAAGAAAAAACAAAACACAAAACACAAACAAAACAAAAAAGCAACTAAAAACAAAACTACAACAACAACAAAATCCATGAAAAACAAAACAAAAAAACTATGGAAAGTTACTCTTTTCAAAAACACCTTTTCGGGAACCAACAGTTAGCGTAATGGCTATGTCACTGGACTCCCACGTAGTCGACTGTGGTTCGAGTCCCGGACCCGGTGGCTTAAAACTCACGCCGGGTGCA
>NW_006159767.1:500059-500662 GCF_000334495.1 Tupaia belangeri chinensis
GGATTGCGGCGTGGCCATCCCCTCTGGGGGGTAATTTCTCGCTTTCTGTCTCTCTGTCTCTCTCTGTCTGTCTGGTGAGCGCATGCGCCTATAGCGAAAAACCTCTCCAAAAACAAACAAACAAACAAACAAACAAACAAACACCTTTTCATATTCTATGAAAAAAAATTCTAACTCCTACCCCTTAAAAAAGGAGGGGCTTTTTTATTTTTCCTCTCTTTGCTATAGGGCACATGTGCTCACCAGAGAAAGACAGTGAGCAGAAAAAGTGGGAAGTTGCCCTTGAGACCGATAGTCATACCACAGTCCCTTCTCCCCCACTCTCTTCTCGGGATTTGGGGCACACACACACACGTGCTGGATGTGTCTTTCGAACTGCTATTCCTGACTCCGTGGTTCAAGTCCTGAGCATGATATCTGTTTGGAGTAGAAATCTGGCCCGCCACACCGTTTTTGTAGGGGGCTGTAGGACTGATTAGACTGCCGAGTAAGAAGACTTGGCGTCTGACTGGCGACATGCCCCGTTAGCTGTGAGCCAGGAGACAGCAGACACCAACAGTGACAGTGTCTGAGCTACCTAGTCCAGGTGGTGGTGTGAGGTTC
>NW_006159767.1:500677-502062 GCF_000334495.1 Tupaia belangeri chinensis
GCAGAAAAACAGATGTGAAACTGCTCTGAAAATGTCAGACTGGACAAGTGTGAGAACTATGCTTGAGTAATGTGGAAGGCCGCACATTAGATCTTGCCCACGAACAACTGTTCGTCCATCTTGTTCCCTTACCCTAACGTGGCTGTCTGCTTCTGCAAACCTGCTTGCTCTTCCCATGAGAAAATAGCCTGTGCTAGCCACAGAAAACCATATCTGGGACGGCACCCTGCACCTGCTACTGTCTTTGCTAACTAGCCCGAAACCCTTTCGTTTAGCAAAGGAACTTGCATGGAAACCCCACTTCCCTCAGAAAGAATCAACCTGCTTAATTCAGCTTCTGTAACTGCTTGCATAGAAACCCCTGGTGACTGACCCCCTATAAAAAGACTATTCATAAAGAGACTATTCAGGGGACCAGCAGGTAGCATGGTGGTTAAGGTGCTGGACACTCCCACATGGCAGACCATGGTTCAAGTCCCGGACCTGGTGGCTTGCTTTCTCACTTTCTCTCTCTTTTGCTCTCTCTCTGTGTCTCTCTCTGGTCAAATTAAAAGCAAACAAACAAACAACAAATGAATAAATAAATAAATAAATAAAATTTAATAAATTATTCTTTAAAAAAAAAAAAAGACTATTCAAATTTCGATCGAGGCTCGACCCCGAGCCTCAGGCTGTAGTTGCTGGCCAGCTAATAAAGACTCCCTGTAACCTTAGTCTGGCCTTGCTGGCCGTTCATTCGGTGGCACTCTGCAACAGTAAGACCTGCGGTTAGCTGCGATGAGCGTGTAGAAGTGCCGTCACCGCATGCAGGTGACCCCTGTGATAATGAGGGGGACTAAATGATTTCTCCCGAATGTGCCAGAATCGTCGATTGACCTTGGGACACACAGCAGCAAGATCAAAGCCTTCTAGACAGTTCAAGTCGAGAAATTACAGAAAGAGCAGAGGTGTCCAGCTTCAGGGAAAATGATGGGAAAGGAATTTTCTCAAGCATCAGAGATATTCTGAGGAAGGGGAAGATTTTGAAGTAATAAGAAGAAAATCTTCCCGGGCAGCTCGAGAGCCTGAATTATCAAGCATTGAGGAAAACTGTACTGAAACTCAGACTTCACCTGCACCGTGTCCACCCACTCTCAATCCCACACTCATTGGCTACTCTCCCTGATGGCCAGACCTGGAAGAGGAATGGAGGGGCCGGCAGGGGGCGTGGTGGGTAAAGGCGCTGGATTCCCACATGGGCGACTATGGTCTGAGTCCTGGACCTGGGGGCTTGCTTTCTCCTTTTTCCTCTTTCTTTGTCTCTCTCTAGTGAAATTAAAGAAATAATAACAACAAATGGAATTAAATAAATAAATAATTCTCTAGGGGCGGGGGGAAAGGAATGG
>NW_006159767.1:502075-503071 GCF_000334495.1 Tupaia belangeri chinensis
GAACAGGGTTGAAAACAGGGCCCTGGATTTAGGGCAAAATTCTGTGTTCACATTTTAGCAAATGTAATCATGACTATAAAATATAGTTCATCTGAAGGCAGTTTAATTTTCTTTCTTTCTTTCTTTTTTTTAATTTGTTAGAGGGCATGTAGGAGTAAGAGTGAGGAAAAGTGGGGCATGGTCAAGCCCAATCCCTCCTCTTCCACGCTCCCTCCTTTTGGGATTTTGGACGTGCACACAAGCCCTGAGCGCTTTTCAAGCCACTAGGTCCCTGAACTGTGTAGCTGGCCATGTGGGCCCCAGCCGCCCCTACCTCTGCCACCACCACCACCACCCGCCCTTGGCGGTTGGATTTTGAAGGGCAGTCTTCTCCCTTAGAACCCCTGCTCACTGCCTGGGGTAAATTGTGGCTGTGACAGTGAAGCAAACCCTCCTGTCCAGCAGCTGGGGACTTAGCAGTAAGCGGGAGCCCCACGGCTTGTCCTGGCGCGTGCAGGGATGGAGTGTAACAGGAGAGGCCATCTGGGCTGTCCTGTCGGGTCCCCTGGCAAAAGCCTTGCTTCCTTGGTCTGAATGGCGACTGGGGAGCAACTGTGATGCCCCATGGCTTAGCCTTTGGGGCGCGGGGAGGACCTGGAGACGGCTGGCCCGGGAGTAAAGCGTTGAACGGGAAAAAGTAGAAGCGCGAATCTTAAGCCTGATTTGAGGCTTCGGAGGACGGAGAAAATTCCGGCTGGAGCTGCAAGGCGGTGTGTTTCAAGCAGTGCCTGAGGCTTCCAGAAACTTCTGGCGGGGCAGTTAGTCTCCTCCTCGGTGGCCAGCCTGACCTCTGAGCTTGGGAAAACCCCATGTGGGGTGTGTGTGTGTGTGTGTGCGCGCGTGGGTGCGGGTGTCCGGGGACCTCAGCGTCTCGGCCCTCTCCCGGGCCCGGGATCCCAGCAGGCAAGCCCCGCGCCCTCCTCCCGCCCGCCAGCAGCCTGGGTCTCGGTGGGCGCG
>NW_006159767.1:503267-513951 GCF_000334495.1 Tupaia belangeri chinensis
CCCGGCCCCGGCCTGCCGCAGGGCAGAGGCTGGCGGGTGTGACGGGTCGGGTAGAGGCTTTCTTTTTTCCTTTCCTTTTCTTTCTTTTAGTTGGCAGAGGAGGGCTGCGCTCACCCGAGGGAGGGAGCGAGCACCCCAGTCCCCTCTGTCTCTCCATTGGCCCCGGATTTGGGGCGGGTATAGCTCCTGCTTTTCAAACCTCTTAGTGGGATTCGAACCCGCAGTAGTAGAGCATGCGCGATCCAGCTCCTCTGCCTCTGGTTCTCAGTGAGGTTAACTAGCGCCTGGCAGGGGGCGTGTCCCGCCTTCTCAGTCCTTCCAGAACGCCCTTCTGAAAAGGGGATTGGGGACCTTCTCTGCAGTGGGAGAAGTTCAGCCCTCAGGGTCTAGCCAGGGCCTTGCTCCCTAACCCAGGCCGGTCCCCTGTCCCCTCGAGGGTTTCACCCTCTTAGGCTGAGGCTGGCTCTGTTTATAAAACAACTAGGGCATTTAAACAGTGAGTTCTATAAATAAGAACGGGGGTGGGGGCGGGGAGCCCAGAAAATAGGCCGCTAACAGACACCAAGCGCCCTGGGAGCTGGGCGAAAGGTGAGGCCAGGAGCGGGCACCGACAACCCCGACAACCCCGTGACTCAGATCTGCCAGCCTAGCATTCCAGCCTGCAGCATTCCTTCCTTCCGGTTTTTCCCTAAGAGACTAAGGGCTACAGATTCCAGTGAGGTGCCACACAGCGCCATACACAGAGCGGGTGAGATGTGCTTTTGGTTAGGGAAGCCATGAAGTTCCATTTTGGGAGAAAAGGAGTAGTATTTGTCCGTAAGTAGAATGACCGGTGTGTTCCACAATGAAAAAGAGGAAGAGCAGAAAACAGAAACTGAATGGGGGTATAGAAATTGCAAACGGTTAGTAGGAGAGAAATACCTTCCGGGCCAGCAGACAGCGCCACTGGGCTCCCACATGGCTCCCCATGGTTCCAGTCCCGGACCCCGTGGCTTGAAATTCAGGCGGAGCACATGTGCATGCATGCCCAGGGGCCTGGGGGGGAATGGGGGAACCGGGAGTGCAGCGTGGCCATCCTTCCAGAGGGGCGATTTTTCACGTTCCCTCTCGCTGTCTCTGTCTCTCTCTCTCTCTCTCTCTGGCAAGTGCACGTACCCTAACATAGAAAACCTCTTAAAAAATATTGAGAAAAGAATTTCATGTGCAATCAAGCTAGCTAAGATTTGAAGGGAATTAATTATAAATTTTTATTTAATTGAGCATTAATATCAAAAGTGCACCTGGTGCAAAACTAATTTTTTTTAGTATGATTGTTCTCTGTTAAAGTTTTCTTGGAGTATTGGTTTGCTTTTTTTTGGTTTTTAGAAAGCTTCATTCAGTATTTATTCTGTGAGAGAGGGAGAGCGTGAGAAAGACATCCGCAGCAGGGTCACCACACCACGACCCACCCCTCTTACCCAGTCTGGGCCATGGGCACGCGCGTGTTCATCCCACACGCTCAAGGAGGGCCTGGGATGTGAACCAGGACCCTTCCCATGTGAGCCTGTTGTAGTACTGCCTGAATATCAGTGCCTGCCCCCTGCCTGTTTGTCCTAAGGAAATATGAAAGGGAGCTTTTGCTATTGAGTGCATGCCCTGGCCAGAGAGAGAGAAAGAGAAGGTGAGAAATTACCGTCCCGGGAACCAGCAGTTAGCGTAATGGCTATGTCGCTGGACTCCCACGTAGTCGACCGCAGTTCGTGTCCCGGACCCGGTGGCTTAAAACTCAAGTGAAAATCTCTCAAAAAAGAAAAAAAAAAAACAAAAAAAAAGAAATTACCGTCCCACCTTCTAGAGGAAATGACAATACTGCAATCCTTTCTCCTCCGTTTTCCTCTCTGGATTTGGGGCACACATGCCACATACCCAGCGTGAGTTTCTTTTTCTTTCTCTTTTTCTTTTGGAAAGGTTTTTGCTCTAGGGCATGTGCACTCAACCAGAAAGACAGAGAGAGACAGAGAGACAGAAAGCGAGAAATCCCCCCCCAGGAGGGATGGCCACGCAGCAATCCCTTCTCTTCCACTCTCCTCTCAGGATCATGGGCACGCACACACTCGTGCCCAGCGTGAGTTTAAGCTACTGGGTCCTTAACTTGAATTGTGGTCGACTACATGGGAGTTCAGTGACATCGCCATTATGCCAACTGCTGGTCCCATCCCAGCATGAGCTTTAAGCTGCTGCATCCGGGACTCGAACCACAATTGGCCATGTGGGAGTCCAGTGCCTTAACCGCTATGCCACCTGTTGGCCTCCGAAAGATTTTTCTTTACCTGTAAGTAACTGGACTGACAAATTTCTGAAAAACAAAAATTCTGCTTTATCAAGATAATTTCTGGGGGATCAACAGGTGGCTGGCTGGCCATGGTTCGAATCCCGGACCTGGTAGCTTGCTTTCTCACTTTCCCTCTCTCTCTCGTTGTCTCTCTGTGTCACTCTCTCTGGTTAAATTAAACGAATGAAAACATAAAATTAAGTAAATAATTTTTTTAAAAAGATAATTTCCTGTGCTTCATATTGTCTTTCTTAGGTCTTTGAATGATTAAAAAAAGGAATCTTCTTTATTTTTATGTATTTATTTATTTTTGCTACAGAACGTGTGTGTGCATCAGAGAGAGAGAGAAAGAGAGAAGGGAAAGTGAGAAATCACCCCAGGGGGTGGCCACACTGTAGTCCCCCCTCCTCTGTCCTTCTCTTGGGATTGGAGGTCTAGGACTCAAACCATGCAGTTGGCCCTGTGGGATCCAGACACTTTAACCTCCATGCCAGCTGCTGGCCCTGATCTTCTTTATTAGAATATTTATTTATTCACTTTTTTTTTTTTTATCTACAACTATGGAACGTTCTTGGTCTTTGAAATTTTTGTATGTTTGTTTTAGATTTTTGCTATAGGGCATGTTCACTTGCTGAAGAGAGACAGAGAGAGAGAAAGGGAGACATCACCTCCCAGCAGGGTGGCCACGCTGCAGTCCCTTCTCCTCCATTTTCCTCTTGAGATTTTGGGCACACAGCACATGCCCTGCGTGATTATCAAGCCACTGGGTCCACGGGCAATGTGGGAATCAGTACCTTAACCTCCATGCCACCTGCAGGCCTGGCCTTCGAAGTCTTTTAATGGTCATTCTCATTAAATGAGTAAGTATTGCTTCACAGTGACTTGTAACCCTACCTCAATGAAATGTTTTACGTTTCTTGATATGTTTGATAATGTCCTCAAATCAAATTCTAAATTAAGACCTTTCAGTGTCAAGGTAACTGAAGTTTCTAGATGGGCCTCTAGAATATCTCAAAAGAATTTATTTTCTCTCCTTATGAGAGAGAGAGAGAGAGAGAGAGAGAGAGAGAGATGTTAAACTAATTAGGCTTATCTGATATGTCAAATTGCTTGGAAAACATTTTCTTTTTCTTTCTTTTTTTTTGGGGGGGGGAGAGGTTTTGCTATAGGGCGTGTGCACTCACCAGAAAGACAGAGACAGAGAGGCAGAAAGCGAGAAATCACCCCCCAGGGGAGATGGCCATGCCGCAATCCCTTCTCCTCCATTCTCCTCTTGGGATCTTGGGCACGCACACACACGTGCCCAGCGTGAGTTTAAGCCACCAAGTCCAGGACTCGAACCGCGGTCGGCTACATGGGAGTCCAGTGACATAGCCATTACACCAACTTCTGGTCCCCATGGGAAACATTTTCAAGTAAGAGACATTGAGCCTTCCTTAATTCCTAGTCTATGGATTATGTAATTGATACGCGTTTCAGGAAGGGTATGAAATTCCTGGAAAACGGATAGTCCTGGTATAAGGCTACTCAGTCATAACTCTTGTTATTAACATATTATAGGATGTGGAAATAACCAGACTGTCTCATCAGTTCATTATAATTTTCATACGATCTTTAACCCAAACCACTTTAAGTTTTGTCCTCCACCAAGAGTTATCTGTTTCACTCTGGTATTTTCTTGAAAATGACTGAAAGCAATTATAAACTTAAAATGAGGGACCTAAAAAACAAACAAACAAACAAACCCTAAAGTGTTTCATCTTTGAGGAGATAATCAAAAGGACTCTGATAGGACGGTTGTCTGATCACTTTAATGTCATAGTATTGGATTGCGTAGAAATTTCCACAACTCTAATGAAGAAATTGATTGGTTCAGGGTACCAGCAGGTGGCACGGTGGTTAAGGCACTGGACACTCCCACATGGCCAACCATGGTTTGAGTCCTGGACTTGGTGACTTGCTTTCTTGCTTTCTCTCTCTCTCTTTCTCTCTCTCTATGTCTCTCTCTGGTCAAAGTAAAAATACATGAATGAATAAATAAGATTAAACAATTAATGTTTTTAAAAAAAGAAATTGGTTCATAAAACTGCTAACATCAAACAGAATAAGAACTGATTGATAGCGAGGAGATATTTCAGCAGATTCTTATGCTAATCAGTAGTACTGAGATTGTTAGGATATGCAGTTCAGATGTCTCCCTGAGTACATTTGGTCTGAGTCAGGTAACCTGCGATAAATTGTCTAATAAACAGTTAGGCCCCTGAGCTGGAGACAGCTGATGTTCAGAAGGATGTACATTCATTATTAAGTGCGGACTCCTTCAAGCTTACATTTTTTTAAAGAGGTTTTTGCTATAGGGCGTGTGCGCTCACCAGACAGACAGAGATGGAGAGACAGAAAGCGAGAAATCACCCCCCGGGGGGATGGCCACACCGCAATCCCTTCTCCTCCATTCTCCTCTCGGGATCTTGGGCACGCACGCACACACATCCGACGTGAGTTTTAAGCCACCGGGTCTGGGACTCGAACCACGGTTGACTACATGGGAGTCCAGTGAAATAGCCATTACACTAACTGCTGGTCCCTCAAGTTTATGTTTTTAAAAACTCCCCATGACTCATCATGAAGTAGCTAAACACAATTATGGAAAAGTATTGGTGTAGTGACTATTCTAAAATTGCTAAAAGGGTTGATAACCAGTGATTTGTCAAATGTATCTTTCTGTTAAGACAATACAGATCTCAGGCCGTATATCCCCATCTGCTGGGTCATCCGAATACGCTTAGATGGATTTCATTCCATTGCCACCCTCAGTGGGATATCAAAATGTGGACATAGCCATTACACTAACTGCTGGTCCCTCAAGTTTATGTTTTTAAAAACTCCCCATGACTCATCATGAAGTAGCTAAACACAATTATGGAAAAGTATTGGTGTAGTGACTATTCTAAAATTGCTAAAAGGGTTGATAACCAGTGATTTGTCAAATGTATCTTTCTGTTAAGACAATACAGATCTCAGGCCGTATATCCCCATCTGCTGGGTCATCCGAATACGCTTAGATGGATTTCATTCCATTGCCACCCTCAGTGGGATATCAAAATGTGCTTGTGTTTCCTTTATGGGCATCCCTGGAGAAACAGCCAGCAACAGAGGTGCTCACTTCACTGGGCAAGTTATGAACAGGTAAATAAGGTGTTACGAACACGATGACATTTACTATGGGCCCTCTCGCCCTCTGGGAAGTTTGGAAGGGCAAATAGTATTTGAAAACTAAAACTGACCAAGTTAACCAAGTCAGCTGGATTACCTTGGCAAAAGAGATGACTGTTGGAATTGATGGTCATCGGACCCACTTCCACTGGAAAAGCCAATGAACCTTTTACGACATAGTTACTGAAAGGCTATGCCCAATAATAATAATCCCTCCTGTAGCTCTCTTGCTTTCATGAACTTGGACCTGACTAGATGTTGCAGGACTTTAATGGATGATGCCAAACTGCATTTCCATCATGTGAAACAAGACTCATTATCCACTGACGGACAACGACTAAACTTGTGCTAGAACCCCAAGGATTGGGTTGTCTGGAAATGGCATCAGAGAGACATGGCCCGTAAGCCCTGCTGCTCGGACCAAGTTTTTCTCATCACTCACACTGCAGCAAAACATGGGTCCACATCTCTCCAGACTCTTGAAATCACCACTGGGGATTTCTCCCCGTGAGCAGATGACACCCGAGGCACTACCGTTCTCCCAAGATCGAAGCTCATGAAACGTTTCCACCACGTTCCTTTCCCCCTTTTCTCTGGGTCATTTTCCTGTTCACACATGACAAGATAATGTTGTAGTTAGGGTCTCACAAGTGATGGTTTCTACGGGAAACGGAATCGAATGCTGTGATTTCTACTTAAATTGGTATGATGAGAGACCCTCTCCTTCCCCTGGTAACACATTCCACTGATATCCCCAGTAGACGAATCATAACTTCATACATGCCCTGCATGTTTTCTAAGCCATCAGGCCCAGGACTCAAACCACACAGTCAGCCATGTGGGATCCAGCCACCTTAACCGCCATGCCACCGGCTGGCCTGGAAAGATTCTTAATAGGCCGCATGAATTACTACGAAGATAGAATGTTCCTCAAAAGTGCTGTAGCTTGAATAATGTCATCCCCTCCAAAATTCCTGTTGAAACTTTAATCCTCACTGCAACAGTTTTAAGAGGTGTGGCCTTTGGGATCTGAGTTCAGCGCCCTCTTGAATGGGATCAGCACCCTGTGGGTGGGTTTGAGCTTAGAGGAGGCCCTGCGCCTTGCCCTCACCAGATACCAATGCTGGTGTCTTGCTCCTGGACTTCCCATTCTCCAGAACAGTAAGAGATGCATTCTGTTCTTTATAAATGACCCAGTCACAGATATTTTGTTATAGCAGCACTAGTGGACTAAGACAGAAAGATTCCATTAGGAAAGTGAAAAGCATGAACCACAGAGTGGCAGAAAATTTGGAGGTGATAGAAATGTTTATTTTCTAGAATTTGGTGATGATGTTGTGAGTACATACATACATCTAAACTCACAAAATTGTATACATTAATTATATATAGTTTTCTGGGGCCGGCAAGCGGCGTGGTGGTTAAGGGCGCTGGACTCCGACATAGCTGACTGTGGTTTGAGTCCTGGACCTGGTGGCTTGCTTTCTTACTCTCTCACTTGCTCTCTCTCTGGTCAAATTAAAATAAGTAAATAAATAAATAACGTAAAATTTAAAAATATATATATAGTTTCCTGTATAACAATTATACCTTAGTAAAGTTGAGGGAAAATGAAAATTCAGAATAAATATGCACGCTGTGGCCCAGCTATCAGAAGCGAAGAGAGAGGGGGCTGAGCAGTGGTGTTGCGGTGGAAATCGAGATTCACGTTTCCACAGAGAGTACATTCCTGCACCAACCATGCTTATACCTTGATTTGCTGTGGCTGTAAACTATCCAGCCCAGGCCTTTATAATCTCCCAGATCCTGTGAATGGGGGAAATCGGTTTTACCCATTTGAAAATTGTGTTCTTGAGATGAAACATTTCTAAAAACTTGTGTAGAGTCTGTACACTCAACCAATACAGACCAGGTTGTACAGGTGCAGGGACTGGGGGAGCAGAACAGAACCAGAGAACCGCGGGGCCCGCAGTGGGCGGAGAGAAAGGCTTTGGCTCGTGGTCGAAAGGAAACGGGCAGTGATGGAGACAGCCTTGTTTCCTCTACGTTTATGTGAACTGCCCGTCCAGACTTCACCTCTCAGCAGGGAGAGAAGGCTGTTACGGTCGGTCAGAGTGAGTGTCCCTCCACCCAGCCAGCCACCTGGCCCTGCATGAACTCCCAACACTCCCGTTTGCTACTGGTGGTGCAGGGCAGGGGCGGTGAGCGTGAGACTTCCCCTCTGAGGAAGCCCTCTGGGCTACACCGCAACCCACTGAGGGCCGTGGTTTAGCTCTGTGTCTCTGTGAGTCAAGAGGGCAGTGAAGCAAAGAAGAGGCACATCTAATAACAGAGAGCTGGAGATCCAGGAGAAGGTGATCGTAAATCCTGGAAGCTTCGCCTGTGTTGGAAACTGCTTGCTTGTTCACGCCTCCATTCATGCACGTCTTTCAGCCCAGTTTTGCTGAGTCCTGCTCTGTACGCCCTGGTGGCGTGTTCTTATGTCAGTGCCCAGTGGTCATACCTCCATGTCGTTTTTTTGTTTTGTTTTGTTTTTGCTATAGAATGCGTGTGCACACCAGAGATAGAGTGGGTAACCCCCTGGGGGGATGGCCACGCTGCAATCCCTTCTTTTCCATTCTTCTCTCAGCAATTTGGGCATGCACACACACTCACCCAGTGTTTTTATTTGTTTGTTTTTTGTTGTTGTTTTTATTTTTTTTAAGTCTCCTAGTCTGGTGTCCCGACCCGGGGGGACAGCCGAACAGGTTTCCTGAGTGAAGGAGTGAGAGCCGGGGCAAGCAGCGTAGTGTTACAGCACGGAGACGACAGTGTCGTCTGTTTATTGTGGGCAGCACGGTACAGCACAGAGACAACGCAGTGTCACAGCTCTTAAGGGTCGCGTCATCTACTGTGAGCAGCACGGAGACGACGCGGTATCACAACTCTTCAGGGTCGTCCAGAGACGATGTAGTGTTACAGCTCTTCAGGGTCTCCCAGGTCGTCTGGAGACGATGCAGTGTCAGCTCTTCAGGATCTTCAGGGTCGTCTGGAGACTGCGCGGTGTTTCAGCTCTTCAGGCTCTTCAGTTGTCGTCTTCCTGGTCGTCGTCTGGCTACTGTGGGCCAGGCACCGTGGTTATATACACTCTGGTGGGTTGTAAACGGTGGGCCCTGATTGGTTGTTAACGGTGGGTTATGATTGGTTGCTTTTGGACCAATCATGAGGTGCCGGATATGCAAATTTGAGGGATTCTAGTGGCCAATCAGAGCAAGGTTTCGAAGGTCAGGTTTTTGGAAGGGAACCAATCATGGTAACTGTTTGCTCTCTGAGAAACCTCGGCAGACTCGCTGGTGTGTAGCTTCCCACAGTCTGGGACTTGAACCGTGAAATTGTCCATGTGGGATCCAGCCACCTTAACCGCCATGCCACCTGCTGGCTCCTCCATGTTAGTGTTGCTGAATGCATCAGGGAATTCATTTTTTATCCTCATCCGTATGCTCCATGTCCCTTTCTGTTATTTCTGGTGGGGTGTGTGCGTGTGTATGCACGTGTGCGTGCGTGTGTGTGCACGTGTGTGTTGCACCTTATAAAACATTTCCCCGAATCAGAATGACCCCACACTGTCAAATGCAACCTCACATCGGAACCTCTTCTCTCTGTAGGTTGAACGACTGGACCATGCCACGTGCTTGGTGGACAGTGTGGACCTTGGGGGCTGCCATCAGCCTGTTCCGAGAAGGGGCCCGTGGTCAGGTCACTCTGTCCTGTGACGCCAGTGGTGTCTGTGACGGCCGCTCTAGATCCTTACGCTCCATCCCCTCGGGACTCACGGCAGCTGTGAGGAGCCTCGACCTGTCGGACAACAACATCACACATGTCGGCGACCGCGACCTGCAGAGGTGCGTGAACCTCAAGTCTCTGGTGCTCCGGTCCAGTGGAATTAATACAATAGATGAAGATGCTTTTTCCCCTCTGGTCAGTCTTGAACTTTTGGACTTATCCTATAATCACTTACTTAAATTATCATCCTCCTGGTTCAGGTCCCTGACTTCCTTGAGATTTTTATACTTACTGGGAAATCCTTACAAAACACTGGGAGAAACATCTCTTTTCTCTCATCTTACGCGTTTGCAAATCCTGAGTGTCGGAAACAGTTACACATTCACGGAGCTGCAGAGAAAAGATTTTGCTGGACTCACTTCCCTTAAGGAGCTCGAGATCGATGCTTCCAGTCTCCAGAGCTATGAGCCCAGAAGTCTGAGGTCCATCGAGAACATAAGTCACCTGATCCTTCGCATGAGACCTCTTTGCCTGCTGGAGATTTTCGATGATCTTTTAAGTTCCGTGGAACATCTGGAGCTGAGAGATACGTACTTGGACACTTTCCGTTTTTCGAAACTGTTCATCCGTGAGAAAAACCCTCTGCTGAAAAAGCTGACATTTCGCAACGTGGAAATCACGGATGACAGTTTCAGTGAACTCGCGAAGCTGCTGTTTTACGCTTCCAGACTGTCCGACGTCGAGTTCGACGACTGCACCCTGAACGGGGTTGGTGATTTCAGTGTGTCCGCCTTAAGCAAGGTTAAAGACTCAGGGAAAATAGAAACATTGACAGTACGGAGGCTGCACATCCCCAAGTTTTACCTCTTTTATGACCTGAGCAGTATTTATTCGCTCACGGAAAATGTCAAGAGGATCACTATAGAAAACAGTAAGGTGTTTCTAGTCCCGTGCTCGCTGTCGAGATGTTTGACATCATTAGAATACTTGGATCTCAGTGAGAATTTGATGGTTGAAGAATATCTGGAAAATTCTGCCTGTGAGGAGGCCTGGCCCTTGCTCCAGACCTTAATTTTAAGGCAAAACCATTTGACGTTGTTAGAAAAAACAGGAGAGGTTTTGCTAACTTTGAAAAACCTGACTAGCCTCGACGTCAGCAAGAATAGTTTCCATTCTATGCCTGAGACTTGCCGCTGGCCCGAGAAGCTGGAACGGCTGAACTTATCCAGCACGCGGCTCCGCGGTGTCACCCCCTGCCTTCCCCGCACCCTGGCCGTGCTGGACCTCAGTGACAACGAGCTCACAGCCTTCTCATTACTCTTGCCACAGCTCAGGGAACTGTATATCTCCAAAAACAAGCTGAAGATGCTGCCGGCCGCCTCCGCCTTCCCCAGCTCC
>NW_006159767.1:513962-559565 GCF_000334495.1 Tupaia belangeri chinensis
AATCCAATACCCGCCTTCTCTAAGGAGCAACTGGATTCTTTCCGCCAACTGCAGACCCTGGAAGCAGGTGACAACAGCTTCATCTGCTCCTGTGACTTTCTGGCCTTCATGCAGGCGCAGCCAGCCCCGACCCAGGCCCTGGGGGGCTGGCCCAACACCTACGTGTGCGACTCCCCGTCCCACCTACGGGGCCAGCTGGTGCGCGACGCCCGCTTGTCGCCATCTGAGTGCCACAAGGTGGCGCTGGTGTCGGGCGTGTGCTGCGCCCTCTGCCTGCTCCTCCTGCTCACGGTGGGCCTGTGCCACCGCTTCCACGGCCTGTGGTACCTGAGGATGACTTGGGCCTGGCTGCAGGCCAAGAGGAAGCCCCGCAGGGCCCCGGCCAGGCCCATCTGCTACGACGCCTTCGTGTCCTACAGCGAGCGCGACGCGGGCTGGGTGGAGGACCTGCTGGTGCGCGAGCTGGAGCGCGGGCTGCGGCTGTGTCTGCACAAGCGCGACTTCGTCCCCGGCAAGTGGATCATCGACAACATCATCGACTCCATCGAGCGGAGCCGCAAGACGGTCTTCGTGCTCTCGGAGAACTTCGTGAGGAGCGAGTGGTGCAAGTACGAGCTGGACTTCTCCCACTTCCGCCTCTTCGACGAGAACGACGACGCGGCCGTGCTGGTGCTGCTGGAGCCGCTGGAGAAGAAGGCCATCCCGCAGCGCTTCTGCCGGCTGCGCAGGGTCATGAACACCAGGACCTACCTGGAGTGGCCGGGCGGCCAGGGCGAGGCGCCCCTTCTGGGCCAGCCTGAGAGCCGCCCTGCAGGGCTAGGTCCCGAGAGGCCGGGGCTGGGGCGTCCCGGCTGGCTGGCACTGCGCATCGGACAGGCAGCGAACAGGCATCGAACACGTGTGCGTTCGCTGGAAAGTGCTGAAACGTTGTTTTTTTCCTATAAAAACTGCCATCAGATGAGGAAAAAATGGTGTCTAGTGTGTCTTTACCCTGTGATAGAATCGTGACCTGAGTCCATTATCGACATCTGGAAATGCTGTAGTAACAGGCCGCCTTCATTGGAAAATAACACAACGCAGCCGTAGAGGGCTGTCCCTGTCCCATCAGTCTGTCCTTCCTCTGAGCACCTGTCCCACCATGAGCAACCAGGCAGGATATTTGGGTCTGAGCCAAACTTAGCATTCCTGAAACCCTGGAGTGTCCCCACTGTGCCCTACCGGGTGAGACACCTACGGGGTGTACTGTCCTGGGCGGCTCTGTGCGTGTGCTTGAGTGAGGCTACGCGGCCCAAGGGACCGCAAATCCTCTTTCCGTGAGACAAAACTAAGGCAAATAAATACTCAGCTTAGAAACATTTGAAAGAAGCCCGCACATCTTAGCTCTGAACTTCAACCTTTAGCTACCTGTTAAGTTCTATTTTTAATTTTTATTTATTTAGTATCTTTTTTTTTTTTGAGAGGTTTTCTCTATAGGGCGCGTGCACTCGCCAGACAGACAGAGAGAGAGACATAGAGTCAGAAAGCAAGAAATCACCCCCCAGAGGGGATGGTCACGCCGCAATCCCTTCTCCTCCTTTCTCCTCTTAGGATCCTGGACACACACGCACACATGCCCGGCGTGAGTTTAAGCCACCGGGTCTGGGATGTGAACCGTGGTCGACTAGGTGGGAGTCCAGCGACATGGCCATTACGCTAACTGCTGGTTCCCTTTATTTAGTATCTTACAAATTTTTTAAAGTTTTTGTTTGTTTGTTTGTTTGTTTTTTCCCCATGGGTTGCATCCACTTTGCCAAAGAGGAGAGAGACAGAAAGGTACAGAGAGAGGAGAAGTGATCAGTCGCCCCCGTCCCCCCCCCACGGGATGGCCATACGGAAATTCCTTCTCCTCCATACTCCTCTTGGGATCTGGGGCATACAAGCACACGTGCCTGGTGTGATCTGCAAGCCACTGGGTCCGGGACTGGCTTAACCACTCTTCCAACTGCTAGCCCTCGATTTTTAATTTTTATATTTTCAATTGTCAAAAGATGATATGCTCTCCAGAGTGAGAGAGACAGAGACAGACAGGGAGAGAGAGAAAGCACCCCCTTATGGGGTGTGGTCACAACACAATCCCTTTCTGTCTCCCCATCCGGCAGGATGGTTATTACTCCCGTATGTTGGCTTTTATAATCTTGATTCGATAATACATCAGATTTAGATGCCACAGTCTTGGCTGGGAGTATTTACCGACCCTGCGTGACCACCCCCCTCCCCCATGCTGGGAACCGTCAGTGACAGGAAGTGAGGCTCCTGTGATCCCCACTCAGTTCTCAGCCAGAACTGGGTCTCTGTGCTGGACTGGGCCAAGTCACACAGACCTGGGCTAGCAGACGTGTAAGTCATTCGACCTGACCCCAGATGCTTCCTGTCCTTAAAATGGGGGTCAGGATCCCCGTGGTCGAGTGCCGAGTATGAGGTGCAGTACTGTCAGTAACCAGCTCGCGCATGCCCCTGGGCTGCATTCTCTCTGCAGGGGTGAGGAGGGCAAGGCGGGGAGCACGTGAGACAGGGAAGTGGGCGAGTGTGCAGGGCACGAGGGAGGCTGGGGGTCGCTGTGAACTATTGTAGTTATTTTCCAGGAGCTGACGAGCACCTCCTATATTATGGCTAGTCCTTCCTATAGTATGGCTCATAAATGGACGTTTCTCTTTGTGGATTTTAGCAGGACCTGCTGTCGGCAACTCCCCAAAGGATGAGCTCACTGAGCCCAGTGCTGGGGGGACACATACAGCGCGGCTCTTCCCTCATACAGACTCCCGGGACTGCTACAGAGCAGATAGCAGCCAGCCCCAAAGCAAAAGCAAAACCAGACAGCTCAGACCTGACACCTCAGGGACCAGCAGTTAGCGTAATGGCTATGTCGCTGAACTCCCATGTAGCTGACCGCGGTTTGAGTCCCAGACCCGACCGCTTACACTCACACTGGGTGCGTGTGCGTGCGTGCCCAAGATCCCGAGAGGAAAATGGAGGAGAAGGGATTGAGGCGTGGCCATCCCCTCTGGGGGAGGGGGTGATTTCTCACTTTCTGTCTCTCTGTCTCTCTGTGTCTTTCTGGCGAGTGCATACGCCCTATAGCAAAAAGAAAAAAAGAAAAAAAAGAACTCTCAAAAAAGTAACATGGATTATTACAATACACTATATACTATGTGCAACAATTGCTATGTACACAAATCAGAATGAAAATTCCCAGGAGATGCCCTAAACCTGTTATTTTATGTTTTAAGAAATTCTCTAGTACCAGGCTGTTTGATCAGGATCTCTCCTTCATGAAAGTAAAAAAACATAAAATGGGTCTCAAATAATCTAGATATCTACAAAGGGAATTATTAATTCAAACAGATTTTTCCCAAATAATATTACCATTCTCCATATAAGAAGAGAGAGGAGAATAATAATAATTATCTTCCTGTTATTCTGACTTGGGAAATTTCTATGATTCCTAAATCACAAATGAAAGATTTATGTCAACAGCTTCATTGAACTTCTCTATCCTATAATCAGTAAGAAATGCATGTCTCTCAATACCTCCAAATCTGTGTAAGGGTCTTTGGAGATTTACTGCAACACCAGCAAATTCTCTCCCATCATTCATCAGAAGATATTTCTGCACTGGTTATAGTTTCCCCAAGCTCTGTGGCTTACCTAAGGAAATATGATCCAAATTTTAAACCCCAAATTTTAAATAAAATAACTTGGTGATCTTCTGTGAATAATGTATCAGCTCCTTTATTAAATCTGTTCCTAAGAAGATATTTCCTATTCTATAGGCTTGCTGATAGGTCAGACAAGAGAAGGTATACGTTTACCAGAACTAACCTCTATCCCTGTTCCTAAAGAGTGGACATGACAATTATCCAGCTACCTAAGTGGATATAAATAACAATCTTTTAATATTACCCTCTATCGAAGATGAAGAAAGGGTATGGGCACCATTAGCACCATAACTAGATAAGATTTATACCTGATTCAACCACAGAACTTAACTGCCTCTTCCACACTCAGAAACATCCCAGGAGTTCTCTGAAACAAGTTGATGCTTTCAAATAATAACGTTTTTCATTCACCAAAAATTCTTCCCCTTTTTCAAGATTAATATATACATTCTTTTTTTTTTTGGAGAGGTTTTCAGTATAGGGCGCGTGCGCTCGCCAGACAGACAGAGACATAGAGACAGAAAGAAGAAATCACCCTGGGGGGGATGGTCACACCACAATCCCTCCTCCTCCATTCTCCTCTCGGGATCTTGGGCACGCACGCACACACACCCCGCGTGAGTTTTAAGCCACCGGGTCTGGGACGCAAACCATGGTCGACTACGTGGGAGTCCAACGACATAGCCATTAGGCAGGGACCGCAAATCCTCTTTCCGTGAGACAAAACTAAGGCAAATAAATACTCAGCTTAGAAACATTTGAAAGAAGCCCGCACATCTTAGCTCTGAACTTCAACCTTTAGCTACCTGTTAAGTTCTATTTTTAATTTTTATTTATTTAGTATCTTTTTTTTTTTTGAGAGGTTTTCTCTATAGGGCGCGTGCACTCGCCAGACAGACAGAGAGAGAGACATAGAGTCAGAAAGCAAGAAATCACCCCCCAGAGGGGATGGTCACGCCGCAATCCCTTCTCCTCCTTTCTCCTCTTAGGATCCTGGACACACACGCACACATGCCCGGCGTGAGTTTAAGCCACCGGGTCTGGGATGTGAACCGTGGTCGACTAGGTGGGAGTCCAGCGACATGGCCATTACGCTAACTGCTGGTTCCCTTTATTTAGTATCTTACAAATTTTTTAAAGTTTTTGTTTGTTTGTTTGTTTGTTTTTTCCCCATGGGTTGCATCCACTTTGCCAAAGAGGAGAGAGACAGAAAGGTACAGAGAGAGGAGAAGTGATCAGTCGCCCCCGTCCCCCCCCCACGGGATGGCCATACGGAAATTCCTTCTCCTCCATACTCCTCTTGGGATCTGGGGCATACAAGCACACGTGCCTGGTGTGATCTGCAAGCCACTGGGTCCGGGACTGGAACCATGGTCAGCCATATGGGAATCCAGCCACGTTAACCACTGTGCCAACTGCTAGCCCTCTATTTTTAATTTTTATATTTTCAATTGTCAAAAGATGATATGCTCTCCAGAGTGAGAGAGACAGAGACAGACAGGGAGAGAGAGAAAGCACCCCCTTATGGGGTGTGGTCACAACACAATCCCTTTCTGTCTCCCCATCCGGCAGGATGGTTATTACTCCCGTATGTTGGCTTTTATAATCTTGATTCGATAATACATCAGATTTAGATGCCACAGTCTTGGCTGGGAGTATTTACCGACCCTGCGTGACCACCCCCCTCCCCCATGCTGGGAACCGTCAGTGACAGGAAGTGAGGCTCCTGTGATCCCCACTCAGTTCTCAGCCAGAACTGGGTCTCTGTGCTGGACTGGGCCAAGTCACACAGACCTGGGCTAGCAGACGTGTAAGTCATTCGACCTGACCCCAGATGCTTCCTGTCCTTAAAATGGGGGTCAGGATCCCCGTGGTCGAGTGCCGAGTATGAGGTGCAGTACTGTCAGTAACCAGCTCGCGCATGCCCCTGGGCTGCATTCTCTCTGCAGGGGTGAGGAGGGCAAGGCGGGGAGCACGTGAGACAGGGAAGTGGGCGAGTGTGCAGGGCACGAGGGAGGCTGGGGGTCGCTGTGAACTATTGTAGTTATTTTCCAGGAGCTGACGAGCACCTCCTATATTATGGCTAGTCCTTCCTATAGTATGGCTCATAAATGGACGTTTCTCTTTGTGGATTTTAGCAGGACCTGCTGTCGGCAACTCCCCAAAGGATGAGCTCACTGAGCCCAGTGCTGGGGGGACACATACAGCGCGGCTCTTCCCTCATACAGACTCCCGGGACTGCTACAGAGCAGATAGCAGCCAGCCCCAAAGCAAAAGCAAAACCAGACAGCTCAGACCTGACACCTCAGGGACCAGCAGTTAGCGTAATGGCTATGTCGCTGAACTCCCATGTAGCTGACCGCGGTTTGAGTCCCAGACCCGACCGCTTACACTCACACTGGGTGCGTGTGCGTGCGTGCCCAAGATCCCGAGAGGAAAATGGAGGAGAAGGGATTGAGGCGTGGCCATCCCCTCTGGGGGAGGGGGTGATTTCTCACTTTCTGTCTCTCTGTCTCTCTGTGTCTTTCTGGCGAGTGCATACGCCCTATAGCAAAAAGAAAAAAAGAAAAAAAAAGAGCTGACACCTGAGGGGCTGCTCCAGAAACCAGATTTGATGATGGACTTCAGCTTCCCGTCTCCAGTTCCCGCACGAAGCACCAAGTTAACGTCCCAGATCCGGGCAGGCTGCACATTGAACTGGTTTAGATGTGTCAGGTCAGGAGTGTCAACAGCAATAGAAATAGCTCCATCGTTAATAGATAGATTTAAAATAGCCTGTAAAAGCCTTTATTTTTCTCATTGCAAATGTTAAGCATGTTCATTCTAGAAATTTTGAAAGCCAGATAAGAGCATTTAAAAGAAAATGAGAGGGACCAGCGAGTGGCATAGCAGTTATGTCACTGGACTCCCACTTGTTCGACCGTGGTTCGAGTCCCAGACCTGGAGGTTTGGGACTTATGCCAGGCGTGTGTGTGTGTGTGTGTGCATGCCCAAGAGCACGGGAAGAAAGTGGAGGAGAAGGGATTGCAGCATGGCTTCCCCCCAGGGGGTGATTTCTCGCTTTCCCTCTCGCTGTCTCTGTCTCACTGGTGACCTCACTGTGTCTCGCTCTCCAGCCTTCCTCAGTGTCCAAGTACATGCCACTTTATAGAATGAAGATTAGGGGTAAATACTTAAACCGTATACAGGAAATGGCATCTTCAGTTCTTTCTGAGCTTGTTTACCGATTATCTGACACTTCTGAACTCTGCCATTTCGAATTCCATGAAAAGACTTTCTCAAAGTTCTAAAGGATCCTAAAAGCTACCACATCACATGCATCAGAGATCAATGGAGAGCTCTTTGCTCTTTTTTTCTTTCTTTTTATAAAATTACTAAAAGGGTCTTACATTTGCCAGTAGTAGGGAGGGAAAGTGAGAAAGCACCCCTCAGGGGGGATGATCACACCAAAATCCCTTCTCTCCAGTCTCCTCTTGGGATTTTGGGCACACATGGACGTACACCTGATGTACGTTTTTAAAAATGTATTTTACATGCTTTCCCTGAACATCACCACAGCATACAAAATGTGATTCTCCAGCCAGAATATGCTGTAAAGTGGTTTAATCATACATGTTATCCTCAACAGCTAGTTTTCCATTTCTTGTTTCTTGTATGTATATACATGTGTGTGTGTGTGTGTGTGTGTATACATATATATATATTTCCCCCCTATTTCTCACCCTCTGCCATTTCTCATCCTCTTCCCACCCTGTCTCTGTTTTCTGCAGTTGCCTTCCATTCCTTTATTCTTTATCACATTGTGTTAATTCACAAGATATCTTAATCTAAATACTTTCCATAGTAAGTTCAGCTGATAAATACGTATCTGTGAACAGAAATTGACTTGAGGCATGCAGTTCTGCCAAGCCTCTGGGTCTGGGACTTGAGCTGCATGGCTGCCCATGTGGGTCCAGCTGTCTTAACCACCACGCCAATGGCTGGTTCTAGGAGCTTTGGTTTTTTCAGGTTTTGCCATAGGGTGCATGTGCTCGCCCAGGGAGAGACAGAGACAGAGAGAGGGAAAGTGAGAAATCACTCCCTGGGGGAATGGCCACACTGTAATCCCCTCTCCTTCATTCTCCTTGGGGCTTTTTTTTTTTTTTGAGAGGTTTTTGCTATAGGGCGCGTGCACTCACCAGACAGACAGAGACAGAGAGACAGAAAGCGAGAAATCACTCCCAGGGGGGATGGTCACGCCGCAATCCCTTCTCCTCCATTCTCCTCTCAGGATCTTGGGCACGCAAGCACGCGTGCCTGGCATGAGTTTTAAGCCACTGGGTCCGGGACGTGAACCACAGTCGACTACATGGGAGTCCAGCGACATAGCCATTACGCTAACTGCTGGTCCCCATATGTGTTTTCTGAAACCTTTTGGTGCTTTGGATAACGAGCCGATCATAACACTGAAGTGCTGGAAATGTGAGGAAAATGCTCAGCAGGTAGAAATCTTAGTGAGTGTCCTGTTGATGGACTCTGAATGGCACCGAGTACACGGCCAACATCTAGAAAGGATGATGTGGATCGATGTGTTTCCCTCCTACCTCACCTACATAATAGCTTCAGGTCCTGCAGCGTGTCAAGTTAACAGTGTTGGCTGTTTAACAAATGACCAGTCATTAAAGCAAATTAATTTGGGGAGGCCAGCATAACATTCTTGGGTTAATTCTTTTTTTTTTTTTTGGAGTGGTTTTTGCTATAGGGTGCATGCTCTCACCAGACAGACAAAGAGAGACAGAGAGACAGAAAGCAAGAAATCACCCCCCAGGGGGGATGGTCACACCGCAATCCCTTCTCCTCCATTCTCCTCTCAGGATCTTGGGCACGCATGCACATGCGCCCGGTGTGAATTTAAGCCACCAGGTCCAGGACTTGAACTGTGGTAGACTACATGGGAGTCCAGTGACATAGCCATTATGCTAACTGCTGGTCCCACTTGGGTTAATTCTTTCTGACTGGGTTTCCCCATTCAGTTCATTTTATCCTCTTCTGCCAGATCAATTTACTCTTTCAACAGGTATTTACCGAGTGCCTGTGGTGCGCCAGACACTGCCCTACGCACCAGGATAATGGTAGGGAACAAAACGGGCATCAGTCCTTGTTTTCAGGGAGTGGAAGACGCGTAGTAAACAAGTACAGTTAGTATATAATTTCAGGTATTGGCAAGCGCTCTGGAGAAAATCAAAGCAGAGTACAGTAGGGTGACTGTGTACGTGCATGTATGTGTGTACGCGTGTGTAAACAGTGGCACTGACACGGAAACAGAGTGGCTCTGTGTGTCAGTGCAGCCCTCCGATGGGTGGGCCGGGTCTGGCAGCCCCAGGAAACCCAAAGAAGACGTGGCCTGCCGAGTGGGCGTGGCCTGCCGAGTAGGCGTGTCCTGCCGAGTAGGCGCGGCACCTGTGCTGGAGGCTTTGGGAGTAACGTCCTCTGCCCTCACAGGCTCGTGGTGCCCAAACTGCACCAGGTGGCAAGCACACAGGGCAGGGGAGATGATCTCGTTAACCCACAGGTGTCCTAACTCTGCCCACACCTTTGAAGCTGAACCGATGAGAAGGTGCGGGTTCTCATAGATGGGCACGTGAGAAGCACTTACAAACTGCCCACTTTACAGATGGGATCGTTACCAGCCAAACGCACAGTGGAACGGCCGCAGGGGAGGGTGATTTTAATGTGACCCCCAAAGTTCACGTGGTTAACTTTGGTGAGCCACTGGTAGTCTGAGAGGGTGGAAACTTAATCCGGTTTTGGTGTTGAAGGGCGGGGAAGGGATTCTTCATCAGAGTGGGGCTCCCGTGACTGGATCCCCTTGGGCTGGCCAGGAGACGTGGACAGGGACACACACGCTCCATTCTGTTCCAGCTGTCACCACGCGATGCCCTCCACCACGGTCCCCACCAGCAAGAAGACCCGACACCAATGCGACCCTGGCCCTTGGACCTGTGCACTGTGAGCCGAATAAACCTCGATTCTCGTAAGTCCCTCGGACTCTGGGATTTCTGTTATGACCAGAACAGGGTGTAACGAGCGTGTTGTGTACCTAGGTCAGAACACAATCGTTAATGGGAAAGAAGAAAAAACACACTTTATTCATTGATTCCGCTGCCCAGCTTCTCTTCACATTTTTTCCCAATGAACAAATGGCTTTTGATTTCAGTATAAAACCAACTTTTATTTAGCTTTCTAAACTCTTGGTATCATCTTGAAAATGCAAAAAAGAACATCAGGGTTAAACAGAGGACAAGGATGCAAAAGCCCTCCATCCACGGGGCCCCTCGCTTCTGGGGTGAACCTGCTGCTCTACTCCAGCCCAAGGGAGTAGTTAATGCCTTGGACTAGTCCGATCACCACGGGCTGCCAGGCCACCAAATAGCGAAGCCAGTCGAGGATCTGCCCGTACAGAAAGTGCGTGCGCTCCCAGCTGCGTCTCAGTTAAGGAGCTTGTTTTACATGCGGCCAAGGAGCTGTTATTTTGCAAATATAATACACAATCTAATGAAAGGAAATCTCCTCTCTCATCACTTCTCATGCTCCACTGAAAGCCTCCGACATGATTTTCACAACATTATGGTTATCGCTATTACTTACATCACACTTGATTTCCAAAAGTGCAACTGCACAATAAAATCCCGAACCATAAGGCAACAATAAAAGGCAAGAGAATAGTTCAAAGAAGAACGAGGAGGGCCGTGGGAGACCAAGGGCAGAGGGAACCAGCACGGGGGAGCAAAACCCCAGCCCTGGGCTGCCCTGTGGTCACCACATTGGAGGGAACTCATCGTCTATTACGAAGAATGACACTTGTTCTCCACGGAAGCCCTACTTTTTTTTCCTGGCGTGTTTGCTAAATTATGTAAATGAATTTATGCACAGTCTCTCTGAGGGAAATTTTACAAACAGGATGGCTGCCTTTTCACATGTAACTTTTGAGAGTCTTAATAAAAAGAACAAGTCAGGGACCAGCAGTTAGTGTAATGGCTATGTCGCTGGACTCCCATGTAGCTGACCGTGATTCGTGTCCTGGACCTGGTGGTTTAAACTCATGCCAGGTGTGTGTGTGTGCGTGCCCAAGATCCCGAGAGGAGAATGGAGGAGAAGGGATTGCGGTGTGGCCATCCCCCCTGGGGGGTAATTTCTCGCTTTCTGTCTCTCTCTCTGTCTCTGTCTGGCAAGTGCACATGCCCTATAGCAAAAACCTCTCCAAAAAAGGAAAAAAAAAAAAGAACATGTCATATTCACCAATCTGTTCTTTTGAGATGACATGGACACAACCTGCCCTTGGTTGCTTAAATGATCACTTAAGGTGACATTTATGAACATATTATCACCAATTTTATAACAAAGATTTATGTACTGTTGTTTTCCAAGTTATTAAACAGAAGCTGTTTGGACTTGTCTCCTCAATTAGATGGGGAATTGAGGGCCAGCGGGTGGAAAGGAAGGAGGAAAGGTCACCCACCGTCAGCCTCGAGTTGTGCGAGTGGCGCTGACGGACTGAGAAAGCCACCTGTGGGTGGGGTGGACCACGCAGAGGATGGTCTCTGTTGCCATAGCAACAGCCTCAAGACCCCCGAGACCCACGGATGCTGCTGCCTCCTCCTCTGAGGGCCTACTCGGAAGTCTCCTCTGGACTGAGGAGCTCGGAGATGGGGGCGTCACTTCCAGGAGCCACTGCGAAGCACGCCCTAGGGTTGGGGAGCATGAGCGTGGGCAATCTCGGGTGTCCGTTATTCTGACAATGTGAGAAGGCGGTCTCCGGTGGGAAGAGAGAACTGGACAGTGACACCAGCCTCTCAGCACTCTCCTTTTAAACGTTTTTTATTAGTAGTGTTTTTCTGAGAGATTTTTGCTATAGGGTGCATGCCCTTGCCGGAGAGTCAGAGAGAGACAGAGAGACAGAAACCAAGAAATCACCCCTAGGCCACTCCACAATCCCTTCTCCCCTCGGGATCTTGGGCATGCACACGTGACTGGTGTGAGTTGTAAGCCACTGGGTCTGGGACTCAAACTGTGGTTCACTACCTGGGAGTCCAGGGATGGAACCATTACGCCATCCGCTGGTCCCGCCTCTCAGTGCTCTTCTACAGAGACACATTTCAACCCTACTCAGGCCAGGGAGGAGAGAGAGATGGTCCTGGACTGTGAGACTGAGGGCCACACCTTTCTGGTCAGCTCTGGACGGAGGCCGCTGCCTTCCTGGGACTTTAATGAGACTTGGCTTGATTTAGTCGGGCCTCCCCGGAGTCTCTAAAAACCCTAGTTGACGCCATAGCTGATCAGGTGTGTAGGTCTTTGTTTCCGGTCCATATTATTATCACTAGGATTTCGTTTAAGAGGAGATAAAGTATAGCAAGGAATATAAAAAGCCAAAATCCAGAAGGGAAGGAAACAATCATTGCTGGGAATATGGGCACTCCTCACTTAGTGACCAAGTCCCAGGCCCTCAACTAGGTCGTTACGTGAACTGGCCGGTACATGAGGAGCTCAAAGGCCGATGTCTTGTACTGTGTCATGGCGCCATAGGGTACGGGAATGTACTAGAAGGTACTAGAATGGTGGCATTCTACCCACACAGAAAGCACACTTCAGGGAAGTACGGGAAAGTGACAAGACACGACACGACACGTTAATACAACTCCAGCGTAATCGTGCCTATTTATTCTGAGTACTACTGTGGGGGCCCAATAAAGTACAAATTTATAAGGGAAACATGTAGCCTCGTTTCATGTGGTGAATGCTAACCAGCGGTGGGATGAGACAGAGCCTGAGAAAGGGAGTCCCTGCGCTGGAGACCTGGTCATCAGTCCAAACAGTCGTTGAACAGGTAAGTCACAGGGGACGGGTGACTCACTTATTAAAATTTGGTATACCTAGGGCCGGCAGGTGGCACGGTGGTTGAGGGTGCTGGACTCCCACATGGCAGACCACAGTTCAAGTCCCAGACTTGGTGGCTTGTTTTTTTACTCTCCCCCCCCCCCTCTGTTCCTCTCTGGTCAAATTAAAATAAATAAATAAGTAAAAAAATGTTAAATAAAATAATTCTTTAAAAAATTAAATTTGGTACACCTCAAAAATATTTTCTTTTCAATTTCAGTTGAATTTATATATTCACCCACTTACCCACCCACCCAACCCACCCATTTACCTATCTATCCTCTTGATTATTCTTCCATATATTTTACCTATCTTTTGGGTCTTATCATATTGCCAGTAAAGCCCTAAATATGGAAAAGCATGGAGTGTTTCTGGCATTTCACTTCCTAACAAGAACAGAACCATAGGTGGGGAGAAGAGAGGCCACCATCGGTTTTGAAGTAGGTGGTGAGGGACAAGAGTTTTCTGCCGTGACCATACAGAGATGACAGAAGTTCACGTTGGAGAACGCATCCTTAGAGAGACGAGTTTGTGGTGACATTGTCGTAAAGGATACGGGTTGCTGATCATCCTCTTCAAATCGACCTTCTCCTTGCAGTAGGGGCAAGTCTGCTTTTTCCCGACGATACACCAGCCTCGGATACAGAATTCATGGAAGCTGAAGCACCTAGTCAGGGAAGCCTCTGGATAAAGGGTAAAGTGCAGTTCATGGTGACATGGAAATAATCTCGCCCTTGGGTCCAGTAGTGGAGAGTGAGGATGGCTGTCAGCCATGACCGCACTGTACACATTACTTTTTAAATTTCTGCTAGAGGGAACATGCACTTGCCAGAGAGAGACAGAGGAGGCATCTCCCATGGGAAATGGTCACACCACCATTCCTTCTCCTCCATCTCCCACTCCTTTTGGGATTTTTGGGCATGCATGCACATGTACCCAGCATGCTTTTCAGGCTGCCATGTTTGGGACTCGAGCCATCTGGTCGACCATATGGGATCCAGCCTCCTTATAACCACCAGGTCATGGAACCAGCTGTCCACATCACTTGCAGGGAGATTTAGTGGGACAGTGGAGCCCCAGTGATGGCGAGGAGAGAGTCAGAACTGCCTTAGCTTTATGACCAAGATCTAACTTAGCTTCTTGGCCTCCCTTGTTCTTGTCTCCCTTGATCCTGGAAAGAATCAGATGAGACACGAATGTGAGAGTACTTTCATGGTAACGTTCTATGTTAATGTACTGTCATATCCCTACCTCACACCATGTGCATCGCTCATGCATTTCTCATAGCATTTGCTACTTTTGTGCCTACTTCTCACCCTCTATGTAATCAATCAAACTTGTCTTAGGCCCTTAAACAGGTTTAAATTATTTGTGGTCATAAACATACAAATATGTCTGTTACTTCATAAGCTTTTTCCCCTCAAGTTTTTTACTATTGATAAGGAGCCTTTTTTTTTTTTAAATGAGAGAAAGCAATGCATACACTTGAGAGGGAGAGGAAGAGAGAGAGAGAGAGAGATCCCTTGACAGGGTCACCTAATGCCACAGTCACCTTTCCTCTGCCCTCCAGCTCTTCAGGATCTGGCAGGCCCCACCTGGGAGTCCAAGCCTGGGCTGCCAGCACTGCAGGGAAATTCAGTTATTGCCACACCACAGCAGCTAGGCCTCATTTACTTATTTATTTATTTGAGCGATTTTTTTTTTTTTGCTACAGAGCACGTGTGCCTGCCAGAGAGAGAGAGACAGAGAGACAGAAAGTGAGAAATCACTCCCCAGGGGGGATGGTCACACTGCAAACTCTTCTCCTCCATTCTCCTCTTGGGATCTTGGGCACGCACACACACGTGCCCGGCTTGAGTTTTAAGCCACCGGGTCTGGGACTCGAACTGCAGTTAACTACGTGGGAGTCCAGCAATGTAACTGCTATACCATCTGCTGGTCCCTGCCTCACTTATTTTTTAAAAGAACAGAAACCTAGTAAATCCTAATGTCTCCAACTCTGGGCATTTAAAAATTCACTTGTGGGGGCCAGCAGATGGTGTGGTGGTTAAAGTACTGGATTCCCACATAGCCAACACCGTTTGAGTCCTGGACCTGGTGGCTTAAAAATCACCCTAGGTGCATGTGTGTGCATGCCCCAAATCCCAGGAGGGGAGTGGAAAGAAGGAATTGAAGTGTGGACAGCCCCCTGGGGGGTGATTTCTCACTTTTTCTCTCACTATCTCTCTCTTGTGTGAGTGCATGTGCTCCATGGTAAAACCTAAAAAAAAAAAAAAAAGATCATTTGTGTACATCACACCACCCAGAGCCTGACCCTTTGTCCCAGCGTTGAGGATGAGCTCCGTATTTTTTCCCAGCACCTGGAACTTGCTCCCGTCATGGGGCACAAGGGCTTCCTGTGTGCTGACGCGCCTCTCAGGCCGGGCGCTCCCTGCTGGACTTGCTGATTCACCCCTGCACCCTCGGCCCCTTAAACAGTCCCTAAGACATACTGACAGAATGGCTATTTGGATGAATCAGTCAAAACCAATTACTTTGGGACCAGCAGTTAGCGTAATGGCTATGTCGCTGGACTCCCATGTAGCCTACTGCAGTTCGCGTCCCGGACCCGGTGGCTTAAACTCACGCCAGGCGCGTGTGCGTGCGTGCCCAAGATCCCGAGAGGAGAATGGAGGAGAAGGGATTGCGGCGTGGCCATCCCCCCGAGGGGTGATTTCTCGCTTTCTGTCTCTCTGTCTCTCTCTGCTTTCTGGCAAGCGCGTGTGCCCTATAACGAAATATTTCAAAAAAATAAAAAGGAAAAAGAAAAGAAAAGAAATACTGGGTATGAAAACCAGCTTTCCATCCTTGGTGAGGCGCTGTCTCAGAGACACAGAGTGGCGTAGTTTGGCAGGACCAGCCGTGGTGAGCGCTGTTACTAATGCAGTACTGTGTGGTAAGGGCTCTCTCTAGAGGGATGGCCCTACAACCCGTTGCTTCCTGAGTGCTGAGGAACTGATGGAGACAAAGCCTGTCTTATGGCAGAAGGGTCAGATGAGAAAAGAACGAGAAGACAGTCGATGACCTGGCCCTTGGCCTTCTTGGGGACACAGACTTGACAGCTGGCCATCTCCTACATGTGTTGTGGCCAAAGGCCAAATGAGCCCTCCTGAGAGATGACCTGGTTTTGGGAGACAGTCCAGGCACGGACGCTGCCGTGGAGCAGGACAACTGGGCTGAGAAGTTTGGCCTAGGTGGGTGCAGACTCAGAATCAACACCAGTGAACATGGAAAAACATTTTTTTTCCCCACAAGGTGAATGAGTGGCTTTCAAAGCCCAATATTTTTATTCTGAATAATCATCGGGACGCGTCGGCATCAGAGCCAGAACACACGGAAGACTACGCGGTCAGCGTGTGGAAAGGTGTCTCTGTTTCTTGGTGGAGGAGCTCAAAGAGGAGGATCCTTCAAAGCACGGAAACGTAGCTTTTTTGTTTCAGCAAAGGAGGCTCTTAGGGTAGGTAGCAGAGAGTACAGGGGATGCCAGGAGGTGAGAGGGCGCTTGCTGAAGGATCTCAGCCAAGATTATAGGAGTATCTGTGCTACCTGAGTGACTACCTCGCAGTCAGCAGTGAAAACGCTGGAACAGCACTGTCAGAGCTACGCAGATAACAGATACCGTGCCAAACATAATGGATTCGGTAAACGTGGCAGCCCCAGAGGAAAGGGTTTATTCGGTAGAAGAGAGAGAAGACCAAGTTGACAGACTAGACTTTATCCGAAACCAGATGAACCTTTCAACAGTGGATGGTAAGTAAAGAAAAATCAGGGAAGTTACTGAGGAGGTGGCAAACAAGGTTCTGTGTGCAAGGATGTGAAATTTGTCAACGTTTTGGTGAATGAATTTTGTTCTGAGTTTCATCCTACTCCAAGGGTGTCCAAAGTTTGTAAAAGTGAGTTAACTAAGCACATAGGAGACGGTATGGGAAGACATGTGGCTGATCGGTGCACCAGTGACGTCAATGAACATGTGATTGAACATGTGAAGCCATTACTACCAGCTGGTGTACAGAATAAGCTAGATACACTGATCCCTCGCAAGAAATTCGACCTCAGCCGTGACCGAAACTGCCACGAGCTGTGTTCGGATTTTCAAGAGGATTTTGCATTTGCTTTTCCCCTGGGCTGGTCTCCTCTTGCACATGGATTCGTACGTCCTACACATGCTCAAAGGATGCTTCTAGGACTAGCAGAGCCTATCTTTCGGCTCCTTAGATCTTTAACTTCCACTTCCATGGCTCCCACCAATCCAGGAACTCCATAATGCATCACGGGAAGAGCTCGTGGTCAGCTCAGTAATAGCCGTGGGTTCTCCAGCTTCTCCAACGTCTACGGGCATCATCGTGGCTGGAGGAGTGATGTGGAAAACTGCAGGCTGGAAGCCTATATCTGTTTCATTAAGTGTATGGAGCTTTGTATCTCTAAGAAAAGCTGGCCTGGACCACCCTTGCCAAGAGAGCCTTTAAACAACAGTTTGCGAACTAAGCAACTGAGAACTACAGGTGATTGTTAGCTTCATGCCGCCAGCTGCAGCCAAGTACAGGGATGGTTACAAGACGATGTTACTCAAAGAAGAAATTGCTACATTAGCCAAAGACATAGACCAACTGGAGAAAATACAAAACAATTCAAAGCTCTTAAGAAAAAGAAGCTGGGACCAGCAGTTAGCATAATGGCTGGGTCGCTGGACTCCCATGTAGTCGACTATGGTTCAAGTCCCAGACCCGGTGACTTAAACTCATGCCAGGTGTGTGTGCACGCCCAGGATCTCGAGAGGAGAATGGAGAAGAAGGGATTGCAGCGTGGCCATCCCCGCTGGGGGTAATTTCTCGCTTTCTGTCTCTCTGTCTCTGTCTTTCTGGCGAGCACACAAGCCCTATAGCAAAAACCTCTCAAAAAAAAAAAAAAAAAAAGCTATTATACTTGAAAATGAAGTGGAGAATTTTACTAACCAGTTTCTACATTCAAGTAATGAAGAATCTTAAGAAGAATCGCTTTGGCAACCTTTACAGGAGACAATGAAACTTTGAAGATTGGGACAGTTTTTTGGGGTTTTTTTTGGGAGAGGTTTTTGCTATAGGGCACGTGCGCTTGCCAGAAAGACAGAGAGAGACAGACAGAAAGTGAGAACTCACCCCCCAGGAGGGATGGCCACACTGCAATCCCTTCTCCTCCATTCTCCTCTTGGGATCTTGGGCATACACGCATGTGCCCAGCATAAGTTTAAACCACTGCATCTGGGACTCGAACCGCAGTTGACTATGTGGGAGTTCAGCAACATAGCCCCAACAGTTGTTATTTTTATGAAACAACTTTAAACATGAATTATACTAGCTACCTAAATATCAGGCAAATCCCTATTAGATTCTGATAATGCTCTACTTCAGCGTATTTGCATTTCTGAGGGGTTATGTCCTTGGTTTTAATTTGGGGTAAACTGAAGAAGGGCTAAATTCTTTAATGTGTTAAAATAATTAGCTAAGGGGCCAGCAGGTGGCATGTTGGTTAAGGGTGCTGGACTCCCACATGGCCGACTGTGGTTCTAGTCCTGGACCTGGCAGCTTGCTTTCTCACTCTCTCTCTCTCTTTTTCACTCTGTCTCTCTCTGGGCAAATCAAGAAATAAATAAAGTTAAATAAAATGATTCTTTAAAAGAAATAATAATTAGTATTAGAAGCAACAGAACTAACTGTGTAACCCCTGAGGGGTGGGGCCTTGAGCTCTTAATTAGGGCTTTTTTTGTTTTTGATTCAGAAAAACTCTACTTCCTGGGATCCAGGAATTAGAGAATGATCCTGTCATCTTCTTTCTCAAAGAACCATCTAATTTTTTTTTTTTTTGTAGAGGTTTTTTTGCTATAGGGTGTGTGCGCTCACCAGAAAGACAGAGAGAGACAGAGAGACAGAAAGTGAGAAATCATTCCCCAGGGGGGATGGCCATGCCACAATCCCTTCTCCATTCTCTTTTTGGGATCTTGGGCACACACGCAATGCACTGGCATGAGTTTAAGCTGCCGGGTCCAGGATTCGAACCATGGTCAACTACATGGGAGTCCAGTGACATAGCCATTACGCTAACTGCTGGTCCCAGAATCATCTAATTTTTGATGCCTTCTTTAATGGGAATAGTCGCTTTTCGCATCGTTTTATGAACTGCACTGCTCTAACCACCAGGGGGTGTGGAACATTCTCGAGTGTGTTATTTATGGGAATTCCAGTCAGGTTTGCCATCCGGGCAGGTATGTAAAGCACTAACAGACCTTCTGGTTTTCCCCTTCTATTTTCATTAAAATGGATGTAAAAACAACATAAAGGTTTGGTATTACAGTCACTTACGAAAGTATCCGGGGCGAAACTGTTTCCTGATCTGTTTCTAAAGAAATACTTTCAGTTCTACTGAATTCTGATTCCAACAAGGAAAGCCTTCCTGTCTCAGATTTCGGAGGAGAGTTTGAAGTGAAATTGGCCAGAGCTGGGGGTGGTCTGGACTCCTGGGATGGGAACAGCACTTACAAACTACTCTCAGAACGCGTTTGCCCGCGCTGTTGCTGGGTCGTCCCCATCGGAGGCTCTGACGCTTCTGTAATTCATGAATTTGCCAGGGCTCTGTTACACAGTACGACTGTCGTGTTTTACTTTAATGAAATGTTTACGGGTTCCGGGATTACGTCTCCTGTAGTAAAAATCCACCCAAACTTACATGGAATGGAAGTACACAAAAAAACCAGCATGTTAGGGCTTTGCTGTGCAGAACGCAGGCCCACAGAGCAGGACCACTCCTCACCTGTTGGAGTGCGCATACCCGGAGGCGCAGTGCGCTTGGCTAGGACAGTGTGTGCCTCCTTTTCGTGGGAGGGACAGGTAACAAAAATCCTATTATCCAAATTGGATGATAGGATGCAATATTGAGATGATTATTAATTAGTTAGTAGCTTTTGATGCTGTTTAGAACTCTGAGTGTGGTAGAAGCTGCCAACTAGGGGAATCCGGTAACAATGACAACGTGAAAAGCTGACACCCATGTCTGGGAACTGCTAGTTTAGGGAACAAGGTCAAGGCCGTCGCCTGTATAGGAAAGTACTTGGACTCCTGAAGTCACACGGTGGTTTGGTGTGGCCAGGACAGTGTAATGGTTCTGGCAGTTTGGCCCCTAGATCGTCAACCTCCCTTTAAATTTGCAGAAATGCAGATTCTTGGGTCTCAGAGGAAACATTTGGAACATTAGGTCGGGCCCGGCGGTCCTGGGTTGCAAGCCCTCCAACAGACTCGATGTGGGCTGAGGTTGGAGACCCACGGCACAGTGGTGCAGTCCCGGCACTTCCCGTCCCTCGTTTGCATACAGTGGCACCTGATCAAGTTTTAAAATGCATGAATGTTGGAAATTGGACGCTAAAATCATCCAGCTTTTACGTCTGGAGATAAGTGAACCTACAATGGAGCACATCAATTATACGGACATTATGTAATTATGGTGGGTCTAGCTCAGAGTTATTGGACAGGTACCTGACTGTTCACTGAGCATGTTTGCAGGGTTATTCATAAACTCTGTATAATCTTTGACGTTTTACAAAACATTTTTATTATTATTTTTATGCAAGCTTGCAAAACGAAAATAAATCTGTTTGCCTGATGAGTTGATTTAAAAAAAAAAAGAAAAAAGAAAGAAGAAAAAAGAACCAGAACCAGCAGTTGGTGTAATGGCTGGACTCCCAATGTAGTCGACCATGGTTCCAGTCCTGGATCCAGTGGCTTAACATCCATGCTGGACGCTGTGCATGCGTGCCCAAGGTCCCGAGAGGAGAATGGAGAAGAGATTGCGGCGTGGCCATCCCCCCTAGAGGGTGATTTCTCGCTTTCTTGTCTCTCTGTCTCTCTCTGTCTTTCTGGTGAGCACACGCGCCCTATAGCAAAAACCTCTCCCCCCAAAAAAAACATAAAAAAAAAAGTGTCTGAAACACTTTTCCACAGTAGAACTGCACAGGGTAACACTTGTTCATAAGACTGTTTGCCCACCCCTTGGGGACATGCCCACTCCTGTGAAAATGGGCCATTAATAATTCTGCCTGCAGAGCACACCGAAAGACAACCACTTTTTAGATGACATAAACACACATGTACGACAATCCCTAAGGGCTTTAAAGCTGGAGAGAGAAAATATTTCCATTTGCAAATGGCAGAAGGGGCTCTGTTCCAACATCTGAAAAGCAAATCACACTTAAAACCAGGGCCGGACTTGGACAATTTCTACTAAGAATGATAGATTTTGGGGAAAGGCATCGGGCTGAAAAACCACTACAGCATTCCATGTAGAATATTTTTGTGTTTCTCCCCGTAGCTTTTTTTTTTTTTTTGAGAGTTTTTTGCTGTAGGGGGCGTGCACTCGCCAGACAGACAGACAGAGACAGAAAGTGAGAAATCTCCCCTCAGGGGGATGGCCACGCTGCAATCCCTTCTCCATTCTCCTCTCAGGATCTTGGGCACGCACACACGCACATGAACCCAGCGTGAGTTTAAGCCACCAGGTCTGGGATTCGAACTGCAGTTGACTACATGGGAGTCCAGCGATTTAGCCATTAGGCTAACTGCTGGTCCCAAGCATTAAAAAAAAAAAAAAAAAAAAAAACAAAAAACAAAAAAACAAAAAAACAAAAACCTCAGAGGTTTTTGGTATAGGGCACGAGTGCTCACTGGAGAGACAGAAAGCGAGAAATCAGTCTCCAGGGGATGGTCATGCCACGATCCCTTCTCCTCCAATCCCCTGGGATTTGGGGCACACACGCCTGGTATGATTTTCAAGCCAGCGGGCCCAGAACTCGAACTGTGCTGGCCACGTGGGATCCAGCCACCTTCACCTCCATGCCACCTGCTGGCCTGCCTGCCCTCCCTGCCTTAGGAGGGAATGGCACGGAGTGCTGGCGACCCAAAGGCTGCTCTGCTATCCACGGTTACGCGCTCAGCGGCAGGCGCTGCTTCGTTCAGGGTCTGGGCGCAGGGTTTCCCAGAGCATCAAGGCCGTTCTCTGTGGTGGCTGGAGCTCCCAGACAATGCTGGTACCTGCAACCTAGAGATCCCTCAGCCAAGAGACACCTGTGGGGCGAACACAGAGAGAGAGGAGTGATGGCCAGCAGGCGGCGTGATGGGTGGCTAAGGCACTGGACTCCCACGTGGTTGACTACAGTTCAAGTCCCGTGCCTGGTGGCTGGCTTTTTTCCCCTCATCCCCCACTGCCAGTCTCTGGTGCATGCACATGCCCTATAGCAACTTAAATAATAATAATAATAAATAAATAAATAATTCTTTAAAGAAAATAAGAGGAGCTAACATTCCATGGACCAGATGCTCCGCGTTTGGCTCCTCCTGGAGCCTATGGAGCCCTGCTGCCAGGGGCATCCCCTCTTTTCAAAACCGAAGCTGGTTAGGGGGCTTGGGGTTCTGCCTCGGCTGCCCTCCCACTGCTACCACACATGGGTTGCTATGGTTATTTTTAGGCAAAGTGCCCAGGGCACTTCTTGGTCCACTGAGGTTCCCCCACAGCACCACCTGGTGGTCGGGAGCTCCTCCTGCCCCTGCCCTCACTCTTGTTCTTCCGGGACCTCCTTCTAGTCCTGGCTCTCGGCTCACCTGGCCTTTGACAGCTTCCCCTGTCCACGCCCTGCTCAGGGGCTGCCACCTTTTTGCCTGCGAGCATTTTTCTTTGAAAAGAAAGTGACTGGGGCCAGCTGTAGCCTGGTTGTTAGGGCAGGGGATCCCACATGGCCAAGTATATAGTTCGTGTCCCAGACCCAGTGGTTTGAAAAACATGTTGGGTACATGCATGCCCAAAATCCCAAAAGAAGGAAGGGATGGATAGTGGTGTGGCCACCTCCTGAGGGGTGCTTCTCACTTCCCCTTTCTCTCTCTCTCTCTGGCAAGCACGCATGCATTCTGCACCTCCCACCCCCAAAAATGAAGCTGGAGGAGGAGGAAGGCCATTTACGTTGCAGTTTGTTACTCAGCGAGGACTCCCAAAAAAGTCTCAAAAAGAAAGATGGAGCTGGGCTGGAGGGTGGGGGTCTGGGGACTGCTAAAGCCGGCAGAGGATCTGGGGTGGAGGGTGGGGGAAGGGAAGGGGCGGCTCCCTGGGGCCAGATGGAAGGATACACGTGACGGCAGGAGAGCTGGTAGGTGTCCTCAATGAGCCCTTCCCCGCCGGGCGCCACGATGATCCTCTGCCCGCAGACGGCGCAGACGTCCTGGGACAGGCTCCTGGTGGGCATCCCGCCGACGCTGTAGAACTGGGGGGGATTGGGGAGGATTGGCACCGTCGGCCAGGAGCGCACAGGCCGGACCCGGGATGCAGCGAAGCCACCGCCAGGCCAGGCGCAGCGGCCCTGCCACCGCGTCTTCGCTGCTCCCGCGTCGGATTGGGACGCTAGACACCTCCCTTAGGAACCAAGATGGCTACAGAGAGGTTAAGGCTTCCTGGCAAAACCACGGAATCCCCAAAAGCACACGGACACCTAAAATCTAACCACGTCAGACCCCTTGCCGGGGAGGGGCTACGTAACTTAGGTGGAATTCTTGTGCACGCGTGGGCCTCTCCCCTCCTTTTACCAGTGTGGACGGGACTAGGTGTGTTACATTCCTCCTCCGCCCGCCCTGCAGCTCACGTTCCAGTCTGGCCAGCACGTGGCCTGATCTCTCCGACCCGGCCCCATCACCGTGGTCTTTTCTTCTGTTTTGCTTTGAGCATTCCCTTACTTTCTGCACTAAGGTGTACCGGGTTCGTCCTGTATACGCCTTGCCTAGATTTCACATCAGCCTTGTCTCCCAAGAGCCCTGTGCTTTTACTGACAGGATCTTAGCCCCGAGATCTGGGCGTAGTGTGCTGAGGGTGGCGTTGCTTGCAGGGCTTCCCCGGGGGCAGGGAAACAGACCGCCTACACCAGCCTCTGCGCACACTCGCGCTCTTCCAGAAGGTCACAGAAACGTGCATTCTGAAAACACTGCATGGATTTCAAAAATATCTTTGCTCCGAAAAACTAAACCTAGGAGCCAGCAGGTGGCGTGGTGGTGAAGGCCCTGGACGCCCTGTGTGAATACTTCACTCACTTGGAATAGAGTCTTCCTCACAGTCTGCGTTCTATCCTGGGGTCCGCTACCTCCTAAATGGTTTCAGTTTGCCTACATTAAGCTTCACCCTTTCCCCCACAAAGTTCTGTGGGTTTGGACAAATGCATAGTGGCACAGAGCCGCGTTGTCATATCATGCAGAACAGTGTCACTGCTCTAAACAATTCCCCAGGCTGTCCCTCTGGCCAATCGTGCTTTGGATCCCCAACCCGGAGGCTTGAAATTACGCTGGGTGTATGTGAGTGCATGTTTAAAATCCCAAGAGGAGGGGAACCAGCAGTTGGCGTAATGGCTATGTCGCTGGACTCCCACGTAGTCGACCGCGGTTCGTGTCCCGGACCCGGTGGCTTAAAACTCACGCCGGGCGCGTGTGCGTGCGTGCCCAAGATCCTGAGAGGAGAATGGAGGAGAAGGGATTGCGGCGTGACCATCCCCCCTGGGGGGTGATTTCTCGCTTTCTGTCTCTATGTCTCTCTCTGTCTGGCGAGCTCACGCGCCCTACAGTGAAAATCTCTCCAAAAAAAAAAAAAAAAATCCCAAGAGGAGAATGGACAGGAAGGGGTGGCAGTGTGACAATTCTCACTGGGGGTGATTTCTCACTTTCCTGTCTTTCTCTGTCTCTCTCCAGGGAACACATGTGTCCTATGGTAAAAACAAAATAAAACTAAACTCAACTTATACTTTAATTCCATTTTCTCATGAGCTTCTTGAGATCCCCTCTTAACTATAAATATTTTTATATGTATCCATTTCTTTCTTTTTTTTTTTTTTTTAAGGAATTATTTAACTTTTTTTATTTGACCAGCGGGGGACAGAGCAAGCGAGAAAGAGAGGGAAAGTGAGAAAGCAAGCCACCAGGTCTGGGACTTGAACCGCAGTTAGCCATGTGGGAGTCCAGCGCCCCTAACCACCACGCCACCTGCCAGCCCCCATTTGTTTCTTTATACCCAGGTCTCCAATCCACGTCTCTCACAGCTTGGATCATCCTGGCTTTTCTCCCTGGCTTGTCTGTAATCTGCCACTTCCCCCCTCTGCCATCCATTGATGTTCAATTTCAGAATACCTCGTGGTGATATGGGAGTTTTTTTTTTTTTTTTTTAAAACTTTCATTTAGTATAAAGACAAAACAACCAAATAAGTGCCAATACTATAAAATTGGTTCAATGGGGTAAAATTTTAATTAAAATATCTTGATGTATTTAAAATGATAAAGGATACAGTTAAGCCAAATTTTCTTAACCCAGAGAATTTGTGTTTTTTTGCAATATTTGGTTACACATAATGGCATTGTTAATCCACGCCCCGAGGGCACTGACTTATCAGACGTGGTGCTGGTATGGAGTCCCTTGGCTTTTTAAAAGACTTATTTAATTTTTATTAACTTCTTATTATTCTTCAGTTTGACCACCTTCACTCGTTTCAGTGACTTCCGACAACACTTTCTCCACCCACTTTGGAAAGGTTATTCCACATATTTGTAACACAGTCTTCCTCACAGTCTGCGTTCTATCCTGGGGTCCTCTACCTCCTAAATGGTTTCAGTTTGCCTACATTAAGCTTCACCCTTTCCTCCACAAAGTTCTGTGGGTTTGGACAAATGCATAGTGTCACGGAGCCCTGTTGTCATATCATGCAGGACAGTGTCACCGCTCTGAATCAATCCCTGGGCTGCCCCTCTGCAAGCCTGCTCCTTCCCGAAGCCCCCCCAGGCGCTGGCCTGGTCAGCATCTCCGCAGGGCTACCTTTTCCGCGTGGCGTACAAATGGGAACATAGTGTGTAGACTTTTCAGACCCGCTCCTCATTTAGCGATGTGCATGGAAATTCATCCATTTCTACAGCTCAATGCTTCATTTCTTCCTCAGGGAGTTCCTTTGCTTGCTTGCTTGTTTCAGAGCAGATGCACTGACTCCACTTCCAGGGATCTGACTTAGCTGATCTGGCTAGGGGCTCAGGCCCTTGGAGGGGAATGGGGATTGCTCTTTTGTGTTCCCTTCTGACTCAGTCATGAGCACATGCACTGACATGCATGCATGTATGTGCGTGCACAAACATACACACACATGCACAACACACACACACCATTAGTCCCAGTCACTAGTGGTCGTACGATGACTTGAAGCAACGATTTTTATCGATTTGGTAGCCGGAATAAAGATGAGAGAGGATGGCAAGATGGTAGGGGCTGGCGAAGGTGAGATCAGTTGAGAAGTTTCTAGAAAGTTGGTACTTGAAGACTTTGTTCTCTTGCCAGGTCAACTCCTCTCTTCCTGGCCCACAGAGAACAGAACATATACAAGTTTACTCCTCTGTCCTACCCATGACCAAGCACCCGAGACTTTGGGGACTCTGAGGGGCATGACTTCTGGGTTTTGTTGGAGGAACTGGGTATCAAAATGTCCCTTTTCATGTTCACCTTGAACCTTATAAGAAAGACAGACGTCCCGGAGATGGTGCATGGCAGAGGATTCCCAAAGGTATGCTGCACCTCATTTCACTGTGGAGGCTGGGTTGTGGGTGCTAGGAGAAGAGTGAGCTGGGGCCTGTGGTGGTGTGGAGGCCTGCTGGGGTGGGGATGAAGCCAGGTTATGTCTGATGTGCAGCAGCCCAAGGCTGATAACTGCCTGGACCTTCTGTTCTGATATGGAGGAACTTGTGAGCAACCTTGAAACAGCCCAGGGCTGATGGCTGCCTGGCTTTCTGTTTCCCCATGAGCTAGCTGCCCCTCCCCGAACTACTGAGCAGCCAGAGGTCTTGAGCAGGTTGGGTTCTCTGCTTCTCTGCCAGTTCTGTATTAGGGCAGACACTGAGCCCCTTCTCTGATAGGACACTCCAAGCATGTTGAAACTGCCCTCCCCCAATTCATCCATAAAAGACGGTGTCCAACTCTCAGCTGGGGCTGGAGATTCAGAGTATTAACTCCTCCATTCTCGCTGGTATAATAACAGTTCTCCTAATTCTCTGAGTGCTATTTCTGTTCCTTAGGGTCCAGTTTCCTGTAACATTTTGGTGCATTGGCTGGGAAGCAGAATCAGGTTGGCCCTTTGAGCCACCAATCCCAAGGCATCCCCACTCTGGGATGGGCACTACAGACTACAGTGTAGAGAGATAGGTATGCCCCTGTCTCATGTGATGGGATCCCACAGCTGGGGTGCCCGCCCTGAGGTCAAGCGTTCCTGGATCATTGGACTCTGCTTGGAGAGAAGGACCAATTCCTGGACCCTGATGCATCGACCCTGGTCAACTGTGGTATCTGGTATCTGGTAAACCCCAGGGATCTAGAGCCCTAGTCAGATAGACCTACGCAGATTGAGTAGGAGAGGAGACCCGATCACTCTCCTTTGGTTGCAGGATCGGCAGTTAGGGCTCATCTGTTAATTGGTTGGTGTGGGGAGGGAATGTACAACCTCTGAATGCATGTGAGTGTTTTTGATGAGCGAATGTGTTTGTGGCTCCATGGCTACTTGCTACAGAGTATGATTGTCTGTTAACTGCGTTTCTGTGGTAGCTCCATAAAGGCTACATGGCAGGATTGGCACTGGGATCCCAGTCCCTCTCTATGCGTTCAATTTGGTGGAGGCCCTATATTTAATTGCTTATTGCCAAGGAACCAACAAACCCTGTGAGGGACACAAACAGAGATGCCTGGTTGGTCCCCTCTGGGGGGCACCCACCCTTTTGTCTGTTTCTGACACTGTTCAAGGGAGGAGGGGGACACAAGGCTGATGGGAGGACTCCCTGTAGAGGTGGATAGGCAGAATAATCAATGTCAAGTTGTGGATTTTGTCCCTGGAAGTTGGGGCACAAATTTCTACTAACTGTGACGCATTTACAGATAGGTTGCAAAAATCTTTGCAAAGGCAGGTAGAGGATCTAGATGTGACTGAGACATTGTTGAAGCAACTGGCCTTTGAAAATGCTAATGTAGATTGTTAAGAGGTGTTGAAGAAAACGTACAGCCTGTGGTGACCTTGTAGCTCAGTTCCCATAGCAACTTAGCAACTCCTAATGACCTTGTAGCCCTGACAACAGCCTAACAACTCTGCTTAGTGCGGACAGACACTGAGGAAGCCCTTTCTCATCCCTGGGGTGCTCAGGACTTTCTTTGCATGGGCAGTTGCTTTGGGGTTTCTGTTTCTGCCTTCTAAAGGTTTTTTTGAATGATTTAAACCTTAAACTGCTATCAACGAGAATGTTTTGCTCGATTTTGGGAAATGTGTGGAACAGTTTTTGTTTGTTTGTAAAATACGCATCATCGTATAAAACAAACTCTCACAATTTAGAACAAAAAAAGGGGGTACTGGGGCCCCAGTGGTGCGAAATTACTCTACCTAACCATGTTCAAATGAAATCATTTAAATTTGACTTTTGACTAAAAATTGTGTCAATGGAGCACTGCCTGGCAGCATTTATCATCTACTCAAAAGCTTCCTCCAACCAGTAATCTCTTAGGCCTTCTGGGAAGTGCAGGCGTTTGATAACTGGAGAGGTCAGAGATAGTTGGGATACGATGAGAAAACCTCAGTCCAAGTCTTCCAAGCCCTACTGTGCTGAACTGTATGGGGACTAATTTTGAAAAGGACTTCTCTGGTGATTACGGAGTTAGATGAAAACTGGAGAGGTTAAGAGCGCTCTGAGATTGGATGGCCTTCTTTTAAAGAGGGATGGCTGCCATCTCCCCACAGTGTGCTTGCTGGCACCCGAGGCCATCCTGGCCAGTCGCCCTAGCTGACTGCCGGCTATAGTAGCCCAAGTCATTCCACTCTGGATGTGAGTCTGCAAAAGAGGGAAAAACCAAAGCTCTATTCTGGCCACTCGTGCCATGCTGCCCATGCCCACCTCTGACCAAAACAAACCCACGGCTCCAATCCTGCAGGGTCCCCAGAAGAGGAGCTCCACCCCTGTATGTTCCGGCCAAGCCGATAATCGCAACTCCACCCCCATCTGTTTTCCTGGGGCCTAAAGAACAGCCCAAGGAAAGCACCAGTTCCTCCAGCCCAGGGGGAGGCCGCCAGCCATCCTGAATCCCGTGCCCACCTCCTGTCACCTGGTGAGCCACTGCAACCCCGGGCAACCTCTCTCTTCAGATGTCCCTCCAGGAGACTCGAGGACCCTCCCATATAGGTGCAGATGGGGCTATTATGAAAGGCAGAGCAACTCTCGACTCCCAGCCCTTCACCACCACCGATTTGCATAATTGGAAACACCACACCTCCTCCTACTCAGAACAGCCCCAGGCAATGATAGAGCTCAGAGAGTCTACTCCAAACACACCAGGCCCACCTGGGACAACTGTCGGCAACTACTCCTCACCCTACTTAACACAGAGGAGCACCGCAGGGTCCTTGTGGCAGCAATGAAATGGCTACAAGAGCGTGCCCCAACCATTTGGTAGATCCCGAGGCTTGGGCCAGAACTGCTTTTCTGAATAAAAAGCCTGAGATTTCAATACTGAGGGTCAACATGCCCATCTCAGCAAGTATCGAGAGGCAACTCCTGCGGGGAATGAAAGCCAGGGCAAAGAAACCTCCTAACACGGCAAAAACGACAGAAATAATTCAGAAGACAGATGAGCCGCCGGGGCAGTCTTATCAGAGACTCTGTGAGGCATACTGGATTTATACTCCACTTGATCCAGAGAGTTCCGGAAGCCAGCGGATGATTAACACCACCTTTGTCGCCCAATCGGCCCCTGACATCTGTAGAAAACTCCAAAAGTAGGAAGGCTTTGCTGGGATGAACGCCACCCAGCTCCTGGAGCTTGCTACTTGAGTCTTTGTGAACCGAGATCAAGAGGAATGAAAGGAGGCAGACCGGCAGATGAAGCAGGACACAGTCCTATTGGCTGCCACCCTCAGACAGCCAGATGCCCCACCCAGCCTGAGAGAACCAGAAACCGGCTGCCCCAGGCTTAGACCAACCCAGCGCTCATACTGCGAAGAGAGTGGACACGGGGGAGGCGAGTGCCCCAAGCGGAAGGCAAACCAAGGGAAAATGACCAGAAATCCTCCAGAGCCCTCAAGACCTTTCACCCAGAAGTTCCAAGGGACCTCCTGGCCATGATGGAATCAGAATAGGACCGACCGGACTCCATGATTCTGCGCCCCCAGGAGTCCCTGGTCAACGTCAAAGTGGGGGCCAATGAAATCCATGGTAGATACTGGAGCTGAAGACTCTGTTGTCACCAGCCCTGGCCCCCTGTTGGGCCGAGAAGCCACCATCATGGGCACTGGGAACACCAACACTCAGCCCTTTTTACAGGTGAGAAGCTGCCAGCTGGGGGGCACCTGGTTACCCATGAGTTCTGTTCCTGCCTCATGCCCAGTCCCATTGCTGGGAAGAGATCTGTTGACTGAACTCAGAGCACAAATCAGCTTTGACTCAGCAGGCCTGGCTGCACCGACTGTCAGCCCCGCCCAAATCCTGACTGTACCAATGCCCTGAGAGGAAGAAACGCCAACATTCACCCCCAGGAAAGCTCTTCTATGGACTTAGAGAATTTCCCAGGTCAGGAACCTGGGTGTCCTCTGCTCCAATATGTTGATGACCTCCTGCTTGCTGGAGCGAGCCAAGGATTGGTGGAAGGGAACTTGAGCGCTGCTCCCACTTCTCTCTCAGGCCGGATACAAGGTCTCAATGAAGAAGGCCCAGATCTGTCATTCTCGGAGCAGTTCCTAAGGTTCATTCTGACTAAAGGACACTGTGCTCTTGGGCACGAATGCAAACAGGTGGTATGTGAGCTGCCTCAGTCCCCAACCAGGAGACAGCTTGCATGGGTTCCTGGGAGCAGCAGGATTCTGTAGGATTAACTCCTCCGTGCTCGCCGGGGTAAAACAGTTCTCCTGTCTCTCCGAGTGCCACTTCCATTCCTGGGTGTCTGGTTTTCTGCAATATGTCTACGTGGGTCCTGTCTCACAGTGGAGAGGCAGAACAGTCCAGAAATGTCCTTCTCTTTTGCTTACACTAGTTTTTCTACTTCATAGCTACCATAAGGGATAGGGAACAGGGGCATGGAATTCCGGAGACCGTGGAGTCACTCCTGGAGCCCTTGGGTTTAAAGGATGTGCACGGCTGTGCTCCCAATATCTGGATCCAGGATCCATTTAGCTTGTATGTCTGAATTTTAATTTTTTTCTAATTTTTGCTATAGAGTGTATTTGCTCGCCAGAGAGAGACAGAGAGAAGAAGAGAGAAAAAGAGAGAGAGGTGGCAGGGGAGAGAGAGAGACAGAAAGTGAGAAATGACTTCCAGGGTGGGGGCGGGGGAGATGGCTATGCTGTGGTCCTTTCTCTTCCATTTTCCTCTTGGGATTTTGCCACATATGCACACATGCCACAACCACACAGTTGGCCATGTTAGGACAATTTTTAATGACAATTTTTAAAAAATACAACTGTTGAGGATTTAAGAAAAAAAAAAAATTCCAGGCAACAGTATCCAGTCAGCCTACATTTAGCACACGTTTTATGCCTTCTGCTCCTTGGGGTGTTATATAATGATAATTGGTGCTTACGTGCCCTGAGGCCCTGGCTAATTTGAAATCGCATAGAATCAGATAGAATTTTTATTTCCATTAGGACAAGTTACATGCAGAGATTACTGTTCATCTTTTACTAACCCTTTAAAGATTGGCCATTGGAATACGCTCGATTTGATAACCTGAATAATTGGCATTCTTTAAGGTTTTTGCCATAGCGTGTATGCATTTGTTAGAGAGACACAGAGAGAGGGAAAGTGAGAAATCACTCCCTCAGGGGGGTTGGCCATGCTGCAATCCCTTCTCTGTGCTTCCCTCAGGATTTTTGGGCATGCACACACATGCATCTAGCACGATTTTCGAGGCTCAGGATCTGAGATTCGAACCATGGTTGTCCATGTGGGAGTCCAGCACCTTAACCACCACACCACCGCTGGCCCAAGACGACGTATCCTCCAACCATTTATATAAGTAAGACATGTATTTATTTATTTATTTCTTCTACAAGGAGGGTGGGCAAAAACCCTTAAGACGGGCCTCATGCCCAGACCCACCCCCGGTCTCAGCTGGCCTGGGCCACGGACACCTGTGAGGGGCTGTGCTCTCAGGGAGGCACCGGGACACGAACCTGGGGTCTTATAATGGGTCCAGGTGCGTTACCACTCTGCCACCGCTTGGCCCCAGACATGTGTTTTCTAATAAACTAACAAAGAAAGTGTCTTGATTTGAGGAGACTCCAGGGAGCGGCTGGCCGGGGGAAGCCCATTAGCCCAGAGGAGGTGATGACCTGTACGTCGAGAAGGGCTCGGCCGTCTCTGGAAACGGCACACGTAAGGGGCCATGGGCATCTCTGAGGATGACAGCGGCACTCACCCCTATGGTAGACGCCATGTAGTCCGAGCAGATCTCGGCGAAGTCTCTCCCCATGACTCCGTAGTAGAGGCCGTAGAACAGGGACACGAGGCCGAAGTCCATGGAGGCTCTGGCTTTGATTCTGTTGAAAACGACAGGAGAGGAAATGAGGCTGGGCTTGGAGAGCCAGGGAAGGCCGGAGCTTGGGGACTCTCTCCTGCTGTGGTACCTAACGCAGCCTCATGGGTTTTTGTTATTTATTTGTTTGTTCGTTTAGTTTATCTCCTTTTATTTTGTATTTTAGTTTATTTATTTGTTTATTTAAGAGATTTTTGCAACAGGGGATGTGGACTTGTCAGAGAGACAAAAAGCAAGAAATCACCCCCCTAGGGGGTATGGCCACGTTGCAATCTCTTCTCCTTCGTTCTCCTCCTGGGACCTTGGGCATGCACGCACATGTGCCTGATGTGAGTTCCAAGTCGTCGGGTCAGGGACTTGAACCACAGTTGACCACATGGAAGTCCAGAGCCTTAACCTCTATGCCACCTGCTGACCCCATTATCTTCTTTAAACAAACAAACAAACTTAAAATTCTCTAAATTTCCCTGAAATCATAGCACTTGGTGCACATGGAAAATTATTATTTTTTTTTAAAAAGGCTGCTTTCTTTTTTCTTTAAAAAATTATGTTTTTTTAAATTTTACTTCTTCATTCATTTATTTTAATTTGACCAGAGAAAGAGAGGTAAAGTGAGAAAGCAAGCCACCAGGCCCGGGACTTGAACTGTGGTCAGCCATGTGGGAGCGTCCAGTGCCTTCACCACCATGCTACCTGCTGGTCCCCTAAGCTTATTTATTTCGTCTGGGACAGAGGGAGAAAGGCGCGGGATGGGGCACCTCCAGTAGGGTCTTCCCGCCATGACCCCGCCCACCAGAATCGCAGGTGCGTGTGCATTCCCAGCAGGTCCGGGGCAAGCTCAGAATGCCCCAGATCTCCGTATGTAACTTCAGCATGGCAGAGTGTGTGTTACTGTTGTGACCCTGCGGCTGGCCAGGAAGGCTCGAGACAGGCTTCAGACACTCCCGAGGGCTGCCTCTGACCCATGGGTGCCCTTGGCTGCCCACAGACAGACCTGGCAGCTTGAACGAAGCTCCGCCCCGGGCCACGCCCAGTGCAATCCCGAGGGTCTCTGAGGCCTGTGCCATAGCACTGTTTACTTTTAGTTTTTTTCTATAGGGAGTGTGCGCTCTCTGGAGAGAGACACGGAGAGAGGGAAAGTGAGGAATCACCCCCTGGGGAATGGTCGTGCTGCAGTCCCTTCTCCTCCCTTCTCCTCTTGGGATCCTGGGCATGTATACCCACACGCTGGTGTTCATTTCAAGGTGCCAGGTTCAGGACTTGAACCATAGTCAGCCACGTGGAAATGCAGTGCCTTAACCACCACGCCACCCGCTGGCCTCTGCAGCAATATTTTTCGAAGCTCCCCAGACCAGGTGATTCCAGCTGCTAGCTCTAAGAACCACTCAGCCCTAGACATCGAATGGCATTACCAAAAGCGATTCTGCCATGCACTGATGCAGGGCCCAACTCCAAAGACCTCGCTGTCTGGGGGCATCTGAGGAGCAGCAGTTTCGAAGAGCTTTTCAAGAGAGGACAACACAGCAGGTGTGAGAATCTCAGAATGCCTTAAAACACTCCATCTCACCTAACAGACGTACGAGGCACGTGGAAACACGGAGACTTAGAACAGGCTGTTGTCTTCACACGACAACTGCCCACAACGAAGGCAGGAACCGGGCTCCGTTTCTACCCTCCGCTACGCCGTCCTGGCGACGCGTCCTCATCACAGGACCGTTTCTACAAGTTGAATATATTTCGAATACACTAGGAGTCTCTGTGATCACCTCCTTTTTTTTTTTGTTCCTTGTTGTTACATCTGAAAAACTGTCTGAAATACCAGCGGGGCACCTGGTGGGGTCCGACTGACTCGGGGAAGGGAGTGGGGAGTGGAGAAGAGTTGGGTGTCTGTCTCTGGACCATTCGTCTGACTTTGTGTTCTGCTAGGTTGTGGAGGGAGTGCTGATGGCTGGGAGCTTTGTAGGTTTCAAGGGTACAGAATTTTTGATGTTGGGAGGTGGGGCGTCAAGCACAGGGGGGTGTTTTATACTTTCAAGATTCACCCGGGTATTCTTTTTTTTGGGGAGAGATTTTCACTGTAGGGCACGTGCGCTAGCCAGCCAGACAGAGAGAGACATAGAGACAGAAAGCGAGAAATCACCCCCCAGGGGGGATGGTCATGCTGCAATCCCTTCTCCTCCATTCTCCTCTCGGGATCTTGGGCACGCACGCACACACGCCCGGCCTGAGTTTTAAGCCATCGGGTCCGGGACGCGAACCGCAGTCGACTACGTGGGAGTCCAGCGACATAGCCATTACGCTAACTGCTGTTCCCCGGGGTATTCTTGAGAATGAAGACAGTGGGGACGGTGGTGGGGATGAAGAGTACCTTCTGTCCATATTTGAGGCAGTAGGTACTTAGAATCTTATTGATAAAAAGAATAGTAATGGGGCCAGAAGATGATCGAGTGGTTAAGTTGCTGGACGCCCACATGGGCGACCGCAGTTCGAGTTCCAGACCTGCGGCTTGAAACTCACACTGAGTGCGTGTGCGTGCGTGCCCAAGATCCCAGGAGGAGAATGGAGGAGAAGGGATTGCAGAGTGGCCATTTCCCCTGGGGGGTGATTTCTCTCTCTCTCTCTCTCTCTGTCTCCAGTGAGCACACACACCCCTAAGCAAAACATTTCTCAAAAGAAAAAAAATTAGTAATAAACTTGTGGTTCCATAGAAAATAACCTTGTTTTTTAACGTTAAAAAAAATTTTTGTTGTTGTTACTGTTGAGTGTGTGCATACACACCCTCTCGGCACCAGGCCCTACAGACGGCACAGTCTGAGGCACCAACACGATTTCCCCTGGTTTATAATTTCTCTCAAGACTTTCTTATGTTACTCTATTAAGTCTCTCTCAATTTCCTTTCTCTTCTTCTTTTTCTTAATTTACTCGAAGGTGTGTGCACTCACCAGATAGAGACAAGGAAAGGAGAGTGAGAAAGCACCTTCCATGGGGGATGGCCATGCAGCAATCCCTTCTCCATTCTCCTCGTAGGATTCTGGCACCCTCGCACACACACCTGGTGTGTTTTCCAAGCTGCCGGGTCCAGGAACAGAACCGAGAAGTCGGCCATGTGGGATTCAGCCACCTTAACCACCACACCTCGGACTGGCCCATGTTTTCTTTTTGTATTATTGTATTATTGTGTTATTGATGATAAGGCATGTATGTGTGTATATAAGAGTGAGAAAGACAGACAGACAGGTTCTGGTCTGCCACGGTCCCTTCCCTCTAGGTCTCCAGCCCATCAGACCTGGGACTCTCTCACGTGTACCGGGCGTGTCTCAGGCTGACGGGGAACCGGCTTCCCCCGATCAGCGCATCACCGCCATGACACCAAGCTGCGCTCTGCTTCCAAACGCTGTTCCTCCTTTCCCAGCTGTTCCTGAGAAAGGGGCTTCATGGATCCTGGGGAGCAACACCGCCATCGCTGTCATTTTGATTGTTCTGGTAGCTGCTTTAAACGAGTAGACGGAGGGCCCAGCAGGCGGCCTGGGGGTTAAGGCGCTGGATACTGAATGGCCAATGTGTGGTTTGAGAAACACACCAGGTGTGTGTGCATATGCATGTGTGCCCAAAGTCCCAAGAGGAGAAGGGGTTGCAGCAAGGCCATTCCCCCTGAGGGGAGCTTTCTCATTCCCCCCCACCTCTCTGGCATGCATCTTATAACAAAATTTTTTAAAAATGCAAAAATAAAGCAGGTGAAATTAATCTCTCCCATACTATCATTGAAATATTATCATGTCAACATGTAATCATACTATCATTTTGACATGTAATTGATAGGAAAATTTTTATACTAAGTCTTCAAATCCAAATAAAAGACATTTATAAATTTTATCAATTTATATGTCTATAATTATAGAATTATATCTATCTAACGATAACCCCTTATTTGATATTTTACGTGCTAAAGAGCCACATGAGCGAGCAGCTTCTGTACCAGATGGCGCAGCTGTAAGAAGATGCATAGGAAGAGGGCCTGCTAAGGCATGGGGGTAAAGGTTCTGACCCCTCATAGCCAACCACAGTTCAAGTCCCAGATCCGGCGGCTTGAAAAACACCCCAGGCACATGTGCATGCGTGCCTTAAAACTCAAGCGCATGGAGGAGAAGGGATTGCGCATGGCCACTCCCCAGAGGGTGATTTTTTCTCTCTCTCTGGTGCACACACGCACCCTATGGCAAACTTTAAAAAATACATACAAAGAGAAGCTATGGAAACAAGGATTTTGTGGAAGTTCAGTACACTTGTCCTTCAGTAAAAATGACTACAATTACAGGTCCATTTTCAATGGTGATATTTTACATTTGCAGATCAAGTATAGATTCTCTTTAAACTTAATTTAAAAAATGTTTGTAGGGGACCAGCAGTTAGCATAATGGCTATGTTGCTGGACGTCCACGTAGTCGACCCCGGTTTGAGTCCCAGACCCGGTGGATTAAACTCACGCCGGGCGCATGTGTGTGCGTGCCCAAGATCCCGAGAGGAGAATGGAGGAGAAGGGATTGAGGCGTGGCCATCCCCCCTGGGGGGTGATTTCTCGCTTTGTGTCTCTCTTTCTGGCTGGTGAGCACACACGCCCTATAGCAAAAACCTCTCCAAAAAAAGAAAAAAAAATGTTTGTAGCACTTGTCTTCCTTTCTGTTGGCTCCCAGGAACAATACATGTGACTATCTACTAGAGAAGTGTGCGTGGGAAAACGTAGGGCCAACAGACAGAGCGAACAGGGAGTGAGCGCTCCAAGCAAGCTCGTGGGGCCGGCCACGCCCTCGCGGACACTTACTTGAAGAATACATGGAACCCACACATGGTGAACACGATGGCCAGGTAGCCCACGACGCCGAGCGCATAGCTGAGCTTGTAGATGAGAAGAAACCACTTGTAGACCAGTCTGTGGGGCAGGAAACGGGGAGAAACACAGAACGCAATGTATTAGGCTTTCTTGTTCCCAGCCGTTGTTATAAACCAGTTTACAGTCTCTAAAATGTGATTTATTTCACACTATACGGAACAAAAGCACCGAGCTGTCAGAAAAGTCATGAAGCATTTTTTGTGTAGAAACGGAGAAAACCACGTCATGACTTTCACAACAATCCAATATATGAATTAACCTGAAAAGGACCCAGACTTAATATAGTAGCCGCAAGCACTCCATACACAGCACACGTGTTTACATGGGCAGCTACATGTCGATTCCTTATTGGCCTCAGTCCCTCCCTCGTGTAGAGCTGCCTTCAGGAATGCTGGCCCTGTCTGCCACCTGGATTTCTTTCCCTCTTCAGTTCGGCCCCGGGGTAGCTTAGAGTGGTTCTGGTGGGAGCTCCCTGGGAATGCAAGCAAAAAGGGGCAGTAGCCTGTCGGCCTTGCTGCTGCGCTGCCCCTCACCCAGCCCTACAGGGATATCAGTAGTGACCCCAGTCCTGCCCCATCCAGGCACCCAAAGAGCCCCTCCCCCAGGATGGGCGTAGAATGACAGGCCAGGAACCAGCAGGTGGCACAGTGGTTAAGGTGCTGGACTGGTTTGAGTCCCAGATCTGGTGGCTTGCTTTCTCACTTTTCCTTTCTCTCTTTCTCTGTCTTTTGCTGTTCAAATTTTAAAATAATAATCATAATACATAAAATAAATAAATACAATAATTAAAAAAAATAAGAGGCCAACATCAGCCCGCTGTTTCCTGCTGTAGAGATGGTCCTTGTGCGTCCCGAGGCTTGTGTGACCCCCTCGGAGGCCGGTTCTCTGCGAGAGTGGGTGTTCTAGAAGGAAGCTTTACCTGCTTGTTCCCTCTCCTCTGACAGTCAAGGCTCTTAACCAAAACAAACAAACAAAAAAACACGCAAAAAGGGTCACATGACTCCCTCATGCCTGGGCGGCCCTGGGAGGCTGCGGGGAGTCCAGCCTGGCTGGCCAGAGCAGAGGGGCAGTGCCCACAGGAAGCAGAGGGTGGAAGGGAGAAGGCAAAGGCGTGGCTGGCATGTGCTCACGCCGGTGCCCCTCCCCTGCCCTCCTCATCCTGCCTTTCACCCCAACCCTCATTCAGCCTGGCTCAGGGATATGGTAAGGTCCAGTCGCTCCAAGCCCTGGGCCCTGGCCGCTCACGCCCCTTCCCAGCATGGGCGCGGCAGCAGCTTTTGCAAAAGGCTGCAGGGTGTCACCGACCTGAGGGTCCCCTGTGACTCCGAAGATGCTGCTTAACTGAGGCCCAGTCGGAAGGACGTGGAGACGCTGTGATTTAAACACACGTGGGCTAGCCTGAGAAAGGCATTGTCAGGAACCAGCAGTTAGCATAACGGCTATGTCACTGGACTCCCACGTAGTCGACTGCGGTTCACGTCCCGGACCCGGTGGCTTAAAACTCACGCCGGGCACGTGTGCGCGCGCGCCCAAGGTCCCGGTGCCCAAGATCCTGAGAGGAGAATGGAGAAGAAGGGATTGCGGCGTGACCATCCCCTCTGGGGGGTGATTTCTCGCTTTCTGTCTCTATGTGTCTGTGTGTCTGGCGAACGCACGCACCCTATAGTGGAAAAAAAACCTCTCCAAAAAAAAAAGAAGGGCATTGTCAATTATAGTAACAGTCAGTCCCCAGCCTGCCTGGGCCTGGACTGGTTTTGTGGAAGACGATCCTCCCCAGGATCGCTGGCTTCGTGCCCCGCCACCATTTGCCTGCTGCTGGGTGGGCCAGTTCCTAACAGACCACGGGGTTGTACAGAGCTGAGGCCTGCGGGTGAGGACCCCTGATTCTCAGCATTTCTACCGTGAACTCTTTCTTGGTTTCAAGTTGCCAATTCACGAGGCCCCTGTGCTAACACCCTGTCCCACCAGGTGGCCTCCTGTCCCATTCCAGGGGTGCGCAGCGGGCGCAGGAATCTCGGGATCTTGGGCAGGCACACACAGTGGGTTTTAAGCTGCCAGATCCAGGACTCGAACCGTGGTCGACTACATGGGAGTCCAGCGATGTAATCATTACGCCGTCCACTGGTCCCAGCGTTTGGGTAGTTCTTGCAGACTCCTGTGTATTAAGTGAGCTGATTACAGAAACACAGCATGCAGCTGCGGAGCCTGTTACCCAGCGGGAACACAACCGTTCTCGCCGGAATACGGGCTAGACTGTGCCCGGGGTGGGGGCGAGCAGGCTCTGATATGCCCGGAACTCTGCCACCTGTGCAGGTCCTAGCCCAACGACGGCGCCATGCGTCCACCTCAGGGTGGGTGAGCCGGCCCGCGAAGGCGCCCAGACCCCCAGCTGGCCAGTTGGAAGGTCTAACGCCATCCCCAAACTCTTCCAGAGTGGCATTAAGTAAAAATACTCACGAACCTGAATTCGTGCACTCGAATTTCGGCTTTTATCGTCCCATTGACTTATCCGATTTCTCTCGCTGTTTTTCCTCTCTGGACTAGAAGGGAACGTTCATGTTTGTCTCCCCTATTTTTAGAGGGGAAATTTGATCCCTGGGAGACTAGATAATTACAAACCTATTTCCCAGGACCTTGCAATTTAGCTTCTCAAAGGGTCAAAAAGTCTGATGTGGTCTTGTTAGAATTCTAAAGTTTTTTAAAATTAGTTAACTGATTAATTAATTCTAGCATTCATTCACTGAGCATTGTCACAGCATACAAAATGTGATCTCCCATCTGGAATCCACTGTACAGTGGCTTAAGGTTTTTACCATAGGGCGTGTGCGCCCACCAGAGAGAGACAGAGAGAGGGAAAGTGAGAAATCTGCTCCCGGGGATGGCCACGCCCCAGTCCCTTCTCCTCCACTCTCCTCTCAGGACTTCGGGCACACACACACATGCACCCAGATTTCCAACCTGCCGAGTTTGAGACTTGAACTATAGTTGACCATGTGAGAATCCAGAGCCATACCTTGTCCATTATATTAGCTTTTTTTTTTTTTTGAGAGGTTTTTGCTATAGGGCACGTGCGCTGGCCAGAAAGACAGAGACAGAGAGATAGAAAGCGAGAAATCACCCCCCAGGGGGGATGGCCACGCCACAATCCCTTCTCCTCCATTCTCCTCTCGGGATCTCAGGCACGAATGCACACGCGCCTGGCATGAGTTTAAGCCACCGGGTCCAGGACTCTAACTGTGGTCAACTACATGGGAGTCCAGTGACATACCCATTACGCTAACTGCTGGTCCCTTATATTAGCTTTTTCCAGGCTGGAACACAAACTTTCATTATTTAAAATGTAAGTCAGGGACCAGCAGGGGGTGTAGTGGTTAAGACACTAGACTCCCCCGTGGCCAACCATGGTTCAAGTCCCAGCCCCAGAGGCTTGAAAACTGACACAGGGCACATGTGCACGTATGCATGCCCCAGATCCTGAGAGGAGACCAGAAAAGAAGGGACTGCGGCATGGCCATCCCCAGTGGGACTTTTTCTCACTTTCTCCCTCTCTGTCTCACTGGCAAGTGCATGCGCCCTACAGCAAAAATCTCTCTTTTAAAAAATGTGTATGGCAACTTACAGGAATGAAGCAACAGGCCGAGCTAAAAATAAACATGCAAAGAATGCGCTAGAAATTTCAGACCATAGTTTCACTTCTCTTTCACCTGGCCTAAGGTCTGCAATGCCTTTCACAGGCTTGGCGGACGCGCCATGAAGTAGGAAGCGCGAAGTAACAGCAGGTGGCGCTGACCTCCCCAAGCTGAACGCGGTGTGCAGGAAGTGCAACCGCCCCTACCTCGCCGAGGAACAGGGAGACCTAATCTGCTTTCTGGGGAGCAGTGGCTTACGTACCGCGGCGTCCTGCCCGACAGGGGCTTCCGGGTAGCTCGGAAGAGGATGTAGCTGGTGATGACCGAGAACATGCCCCACAGGGACAGAAACCGCCACCAGTAGAGCTTTATGGTGAAATACAAGGGGATGACCCACAGCTGCAGCAGGGTCACCAGCTGCAGAGAAATGAACAGGAAGTCTCTTAATGACCGAGGGCCTGAGCTGCAGCTCTGATGTGAGTGTCCCTGGGGGAAGCCGACCCCACCCGGCCTGCCGGTGCAGCTGGCTCACCACCGCCCTAACCCTTCCTGCACATGCTACGGAGCGAATCCGCACAATGACCTGGGAAGCCTAGGGGGCACGGGTGGCATGGTGGTTAAGGTGCTGGACTCCCCCATGGCCCATTGCGGTTTGAGTCCTGGACCTGGTGGCAAAAAATGCAGTCTTCTCTCCTGTTTCCATCTGGCTACTTAAGATGGGGGCCAGCAGGTGGCGTGGTGGTTAAAGGTGTTGGACTCCCATATGGCTGACTGTGGTTTGAGTCCCAGACCTGGCAGCTTGCTTTCTCACTTTCCCTCTCTTCTCTCTCACTCTCTCTCTGGCCAAATTTTAAATAAGTGAGTAAGTAAATAAATAAAGTTCAATAAAATAATAATTTTTATTTTTATTTTTTTTTGGAGAGGTTTTTGCTACAGGGCGCATGTGCTCGCCAGACAGACAGAGAGAGACATAGAGACAGAAAGCGAGAAATCACCCCCCAGGGGGGATGGTTACCCCGCAATCCCTTCTCCTCCATTCTCCTGTCGGGATCTTGGGAACACATGCACACGCGTCCGGCGTTTTAAGCCACCGGGTCTGGGACGCGAACCACGGTCAACTACGTGGGAGTCCAGCGACATAGCCATTATGCTAACTGCTGGTTCCCAATAAAATAATTATTTTAAAACAATAAAATAAAGCTGTGTGGGACCAAAGTGACTTTGGACAAGTGAGTCTCACTTTAGCTGTACAGTTAGGGCTGCCGACGCTGTGTCCCTGTGCTGGTGAAGGTGGGGGTCCAATGGGGTCACAGTAAGAAGCCCTCTAAAATCTGTGTTCAACCGTGCCGTGTTTCCAGGGATGTTCCCAGCGATGTTGGAGGAGGGAGCGGCAGACTGCAGCTCAGAGCGCTCCCCTTCCTGCTGTCCTGGCCCCTGCAGGGTTCGCCCCTGAGCCCCAAGTAGGGGTGACCTAGCCCCCTACTGTTGCAAATGCCCAATATGCGGATTACACTCTCCTGCCCTCTGTGCAGGACCCTCTGGGGCTGTGCCACCATCCAGGGAGGTCTCCAGGGCACGGGGACCTGGAGCAGGGCCGTTGAGCTCCCGGGCTAGGACCACCAGACCATCCTGTGGCCTCGTCTTCGGACCAGCCCTAGCCCCAGCTCTTCTCTTGTCTTGTGAAAAGCAGCCAGGCTTAAACAATAGCAGTAACCTTTAGTCTTTTTTGTTCGTTTGGTTTTTAGAATTTTTTGCTTTAGGGCATGTGCGTTCACGGGAGAGAGAGACAGAGATGGTGATAGGGAACGTGAGAAATAACCCTGTGGGTGGATGGCCATGCCGCAATCCTTTCTCCCCCATACTCCTCCTAGGATCTTGGCATACATGCACACATGCCCGGGATGATTTTCAAGCCACCAGGTCAGGGCCTCGAACCGCGGTCAACCACGTGGGAGTCAAGTGACGTAACTGCTACGCACCTGCTGGCCCCAACCTGTGGTCCTTTACGGGTTACCATACTCAGCCTAGCCCTCTGCTCAGGGTGAGTATATGGGACGGGAAGGAGTGGGTGTCCCGGTGGACGTTCGCCCATCCTGATGGCACCCAGCAGGGCTCTGTGGAGGAGGCAGAGCCGGCCCGGCTAGTGGGAAGGAGGGTCCTGACGGGTTAACGACACCCGCCGGAGATGCGGGAAGGACCGTGGGAGCTTGCGTATCATACCTGTCATCCTGCGTATGAGCTTTACCTTCCTAATGTTGTAATAAGAGGGGAAAGCTTAGAAGAGTCAGTGGGGACATTTTTTTGGCTCTTTTAGTAAGGTCTGTGTGGTAACAGCTGAAGGTAAGGTGACCAGGTGGTGGTGCAGTGGTAACACAACTGGACCCACGCAGCAAAGGTCCTGGGTTCAAGTCCTGGGGCCTCCCCGAGGCGCACACCAATGTTCATGTGTGTTTTCCCGTGACCTGGATTAGCTGATATATATATATATATACACACACACACACAATAGTCTAGGGTCAATAATGAAAATTATTTGACAGGACTTGTGGCCACAACCATTCATCTTTAAATGTCAGGTGAAAAGGCATTCCAGGGTCTTCCTCCTCCTCTCATCCCCCCTCTGCACACCTGCACCTCTGACCCTCGCTGTTAACTCCAAGTGCGTAGCCCCTTCAGAAATCTCATCGGTATTTTGGTCATCTATTCCCTGAAGCTGCTGATGAAGGTATTCTCTGTCACAGAGTATACCTTTGCCGGTCTCCTAAAACATTTTTTCTCTACGGTGCATGTGATTGCCAGAGACAGAAGTGAGAGAGAGGGAGAGTGAGAAATCCCACTAGGGGCATGGCCACACATGATCCCTTCTCCTCCATTCTCCTTTAGGGATTATGGGCACACATGCACACGCACCCTGCATGGTTTCCAAGCCACTAGGGCTGGGACTCGAACCGTGCAATTAGCCAACTGTCCAACTGTCTTAACTACCATGCCATGCAGATGGATCAACCTGGCTTACATTTTTTTTTTAAAAGTTCACTACTTTGATTTTAACAAAGAAAAGGGACAGGAGCTCCATCTTTCAAAATATGATCATTTGTCATTTGCAATTTCCTTTTTCTGGAATATGAATTTGATTCATTTTGAGGCTAGCAGGTGATGTGGTGGTTAAGGCACTGACTTCCTGCATGACTGACCACAGTTCCCAGAGGCTTGGAAATCACCCTTGGTGAGTGTGTATGCATGCCAAAACTCTCAAGAAGAAAATGGAAGAAAAGGGATTGTGGCATGACCATCCCTGCTGGAGGGTAATTTCTCACTTTCCCATTCTCTGTCTCTCTCTCTCCCAGAGAACAAACACACCCTCTGGAAAAACCTTAAAAAAAAAAAAAAGATTAATTTTACGTGCCTTCCATGAAAATGCTGAAGGTTTTTGAATAAAAACTCGAGGCGGTTCATTTTAGTTCAGTGAAATGACTATGCTTTATATATTTCCTCCTTAAAGAAATAAACCCAAATTCATGACTACTGCATTGATTTAAATCCATGCAGTTACAATAGCGTGGAACTACGGTTGGACTACATTTTAATAAAACTAGTTTTCTCCCTGTGGATCTATAAGTATGAAACATTTCTAGAAGATTCCAAATATCTCTCACCTGATGCCTGGATTTAATGAACAGTGAATAATAACGTTCAATGTATAGACACGCTCCTTTTAAAAATAGGCATTGGAGATGAAAAAAATAGGGTTTGGAGATCGGTAATGAAAAGGAAGCCAGCAATTATTTAAATTTATTATCTATGCAAATACTTCATTTCTTAACTGTCTTTTTTTAGAGGTTTTTGCCTTAGGGCACATGGCTTCATGGAGGCAGAGAGCGACAGAGACAGTGAAAGGGAAAGTGAGAAATCATCCCCCGGGGGGATGGCCATGGTGCAATCCCTGCTTCTCCATTCTCCTCCTGGGATGATGGGGACACACATGTGCCTGGTGTGAGTTTCAAGCCACCGGGTCCAGGACTAGAACCATGGTTGGCCATGTGGGAGTCCACCTTGATGTAACTGCTATGCCATCTGCTAAACCAATTTCTTTCTTTTCTCTTTTTGAGAGATTTTTTGGTATAGGATGCGTGCACTTGCCAGAGACACACACACACAGAGAGAGAGAGAGAGAGAGAGAGAGAAAGAGACAGAAATCGAGAAATCACCCCCAAAGGGAGATGGCCATGCCACAATCCTTCTCCTCTTGGGTTTTGAGCATGCACACACACACACGCCTGTCATGAGTTTCAAATTGCTGAGTCTAGGACTCGAACTGTGGTTGACTACGTGGAAGTCCAGCACCTTAACTACTATACCACCTGCTGCTCCAATTCCTAAACTATCTTTAAAGTGTATATCCAGCACCAACTTTTCTCAACATGCAAAAGAAAGGGTCAGAATTTTACATTATGAATATAACAATGGTATGAGAAGTCATTTTGAAATGACGGCCATATTTCATAGCAATTTATAATAAAAGATTTTTTTATCAATTCCTAGAGCACTTAAAACCCCTCATTAAAAAAAAAGAATTAGTTATTTAATTTTATTAATTATTACTATTTTATTGGGTCATCAGAAAAGTCATGACATATTTTTCAATTTTTTTAATGCCGAAATGCATCATGACTTTTCCAATGACTCAATAGTATGTTTTAATTTCCTATAGGGCACATGCACCCCCCAGCGAAACATCAAGAGAGAGAGAAAGCGAGCAAGCAAGCCACCAGGTCCGGGCCTTGAACCGCGGTCCACCATGTGGGAATCCAGCGCCCTAATCACCACACCACTTGCTGGCCCCTAAATCCCTCCTTTATAAGAG
>NW_006159767.1:559842-560645 GCF_000334495.1 Tupaia belangeri chinensis
AAGCAGTAAAGAACGGCGACTCAGACCAAACCAAAGACCTTCCAGCTGCCGAATCGTGCAGAACGGTGAGCGGCCCTGCAAGATGGCGGAAAGGGGAAGCCACGCGTGACGTGCATAGCCTTAGCGTTGCAGAGCTCACACTATCTGCAACCGTTTTTTGTACGCCTATGTGCGTGTGTGCATGTGTGTATGTGTGTACGTGTGTGTGTGTGTGCATGTGTGTCTGTGTATGGGGGTGCAGGGAGAACAGAGGGGTGCTTAGAAGTAAGCAGAAAATCACCATGGAAACAAACGAGTTTAGGAAATACCATTGAGGTCATTACAAAGGCAGTGAAGGAACGCGTGCACAGAAATTGAACAGACGGACCAGCAGTTAGCGTAATGGCTATGTCGTTGGACTCCCACATAGTCGACCACGGTTCGAGTCCCAGACCCGGTGGCTTAAACTCATGCCAGGCGCGTGTGCGTGCGTGCGTGGCCAAGATCCCGAGAGGAGAATGGAGGAGAAGGGATTGCGGCGTGGCCATCCCCCTGGGGGGTTATTCTTGCTTTCTGTCTCTCTGTATTTCTGGTGAGCGCATGCACCCTAGAACAAAAACCTCTCACACACAAAAAAAAGAAAAACATGCCAGACACGTGTGCATGTGTGCCCCAGATCCCAAGGGGAGAGAGAAATGGAGGAGGGCTCATTGTAGTGTCACGCCCCATGGGAGGGCTTTCCGGCTTTCCTTCTCTTTCTCCTATGAGTGCATGTGCCCTCTGGGAAACTAAAAAAGAGAAAGGAAGAAAGAGAGAGAGGGAAA
>NW_006159767.1:577913-585591 GCF_000334495.1 Tupaia belangeri chinensis
TAGCGTAATGGCTATGTCGTTGGACTCCCACATAGTCGACCGCGGTTCGAGTCCCAGACCCGGTGGCTTAAACTCATGCCAGGCGCGTGTGCGTGCGTGCGTGGCCAAGATCCCGAGAGGAGAATGGAGGAGAAGGGATTGCGGCGTGGCCATCCCCCTGGGGGGTTATTCTTGCTTTCTGTCTCTCTGTATTTCTGGTGAGCGCATGCACCCTAGAACAAAAACCTCTCACACACAAAAAAAAGAAAAACATGCCAGACACGTGTGCATGTGTGCCCCAGATCCCAAGGGGAGAGAGAAATGGAAAGAAAAAGTTTTATCTGAAAACGTTCTGAGCTTTTTTGAGTCCTGCTCCTCTTAAGTATATGGTCTGAATTACACATGAAATAATTTGAAAATAATAATACTTTGTGTGTAATAAATAATACCCTCAGAGTATAAATAATATGTACAAATAATAACACCTTTAGTCTATAAAACTGTGAACACATATTCTTTTTTTCTGAAATTTGCTAGGAAGTGTATGCGCTCGCTATGGGACAGAGAGGGAAAGGGAGAACGCGCTTCCCAGCGAGGGTGGCCATACCACAATCTCTTCTGTTTCTCCTTTCAGTATTTCGCATGCCCATGTTTGTCAGGCCGCTGGGTCCCGGACCTGAACAGCGTGGCCAGCCGCAGGGGATCCGGCTGCCTTATCCATCGTGTGGCCCACACTTAGCACAGGTGTGCTTTGTCCTCTCCTGACTCCTTTGCTGTGCTCATCTGCTTGTCGAACTTATTTTGCTTACAAGGCTCCTACTCCCACAGCAAGTAACGCAGCCTTCAGTATCTGTCACGTCTTCACTTCATTGTTCCGTGCCAGGATTCGCACACAGCAGTATCAGAATGGTTTTGTGCCTAGATTAGTTTACTATTGTTGTTTTTGGATGTCCAAAGGCTCCATCACCATCTGGAAAGATGGTCTTTCCCCTACTGAACTGCCTTCGCTCCTGTGCATGGATCCATCGGCTACGTTTGTCTTGGCTATTCGGGGGCTCTTTATTCTGCCCCACTGACCTAGTCTAGTCTTCCACCAATGCCACACTGTATCGATGACCACAGCCTGACAGGGGGTCTCGAAGACGGCTGGTGTCAGCCCTCCAGCTTTGCTCTTCCTCTGTGTTGGGTTGCGGTGGGTCCTTTCCTTTCCTTAGGAACCGTACAATCAGTTCGTTGCTTTACACAGAACAGCTTACCGAGAGTTCGACTCGGACTGTATTGAATTTATAGATCAAGCCGGGAAGAGCTGACGTCTTAACGATACTGAATCTTACAACCCATAAAAACTTAATATCTTTCCATCTGTAAATCTTCCCAGTTTCCTATACACAGATACTTCATATATTTTGTCATGACGAAGTACTTTTTGTTTTGATCCAGTTCAAATGGCACTGTGTTTTCATTTCAAGCTCCAATTATTCATTGATGGTGCATAAAAAAACAATAGACTTTTATATGTTGACTTTATATCTTGCAAATCACTTGTTAGTTTCCTAAGTGTTTTGTCGATTCTTTGGGGTTTTCCATACAGACGATCATGTGATCTGCAAACAAAAACAGCTTTACTTTTTCCTTTTCGAATGTACACTTTTTATCTCCTTTTCTTATTTTATTACACTACTGAGGACTTGTAGAACAATGTTGAATAGGAGTGATACAATAGACATTCTCTCCTTTTTCCTATCTAAAGGCAAAAGCACCCAGGTATGTCAGCTGTAGGATTTTGTGGACACAAGGTGATTTCAAAAAGTTCATGAGAGGGGACCAGCAGTTAGCGTAATGGCTATGTCACTGGACTCCCACGTAGTCGACTGCGGTTCGCATCCTGGACCCAGTGGCTTAAACCTCACGCTGGGCGCGTGTGCGTGCATGCCCAAGATCCCGAGAGGAGACTGGAGGAGAAGGGATTGTGGCGTGACCATCCCCCCGGGGGGTGATTTCTCGCTTTCTGTCTCTCTCTGTCTGTCTGGCGCGTGCACGCGCCCTATAGCGAAAAACTCTCAAAAAAAAAAAAAGTTTATGAGAAAATGGAATTAAAGTTTATTTTTGTGCACAAAATGTGAAATCCACGCATGATTTTTTCATAATATGCGTTTTCCATGAGCTTTTTAAAGGTCCCTGTATTCTTTCCCCAAGTTGAGGAAGTTCCCTTCTTCCTTGTTTTTATATGACTGAGTGTTGAACTGTGTCAAATGTTTTTGCTGTCTCTCTTTTTTTTTTTTTTGGAGAGATTTTCACTGTAGGGCACGTGCGCTCGCCAGACAGACAGAGAGAGACAGAAAGCGAGAAATCACCCCCCAGGGGGGATGGTCACGCCGCAATCCCTTCTCCATTCTCCTCTCGGGATCTTGGGCACGCACACACACGCGCCCGGCGTGAGTTTTAAGCCACCGGGTCCGGGACACGAACCGCGGTCGACTAAGTGGGAGTCCAGCGACATAGCCATTACGCTAACTGCTGGTTCCCTTTTCTGTCTCTCTTGATATGATGCTTACATAAATAATATTTTAACTGTTGATTCTTTTGTACCTGGAATAAATCCTACTTGGTCGTGCCATTTAATTCTTTTTATACGTTGTTGGATTTGATCTGCTAATATAATGTTGAAGATTTTGTACTTATGTTTATGAGAGAAATTGGCCTATAGTTTCTTTTTCTACAATGTCTTCATCTGGTTTTAATATGAGAGTAATGCTGGCCTCAGTGAGTGAGCTTGGAAGTATTCCTTCTGCTTCTATTTTCCAGAAGAGATTATAGAAAATTTGGTATCACTTCTTCTTCTTTTTTTTTTCTTGGAGAGGTATTTGCTATAGGGCTCGCCAGAAAGACAGAGAGATAGAAAGTGAGAAATCACCCCCCAGGGGGGATGGCCATGCCACAATCCCTTCTCCTCCATTCTCCTCTCAGGATCTTGGGCACACACACACACACACACACACACACACACACACGTGCCTGGCATGAGTTTAAGCCACCAAGTCTGGGACTCGAACTGCGGTTGGATACATGGGAGTTCATCGACATAGTCATTACGCTAACTGCTGACACCATATCATATCTTCTTTAAATGTTCAGTAGAATTTACCAGTAGAACCACCTGGATTGCTGCTTCCTTTTTGTAAGTTATTAAGGATCAACTCAAATTTAAAACGGGCCAGGCCAGTTTCAGAATACAGTGGTAAGCATAGCATATCAGGAGCTGGCCCCCCCATGGCTCACTGTGATCAAAATACCAGCCTGGTGACTTGAAAAACACAAGGAGCGAGTGTGCAGCTGTCTCCCAAATCCTGCCCAGATGGGACACGGAGGAAGGAGGACTGTGGAGTGAGCACGCCCTGCTGGGGGACAGGGGCGCTTTCGCTCTTTCTCTCTGGCAAGTGCATGCGCTTTCTGGGAGAAAAAAAATGTATTTATAGGCGTATTCAGACTACGCCTCTTTGAGTTTTGGTCTAGTTTGTGTCTTTCCAGGAATGAGTCCATCTCATCTAAGTAATCCATTTTTGCGGGCGCAGAGTTGATTACAATATTCGTTTATTTTCCTTTTACGTCCATGGACTCATGAACACAGGACTGTCTATCTTCACCAGTTTTCTCTCTGCTACTGAAAGGAAGATGTGGATGGGACCAGCAGATAGAGTAATGGCTACGTCGCTGGACTCCAACAAAGTTAACTGTGGTTCGAGTCCTGGACCCCGTGACTTAAACTCATGCCAGGCTTGTGTGCGTGCGTGCCCAGGATCCCAAGAGGAGAATGGAGGAGAAGGGATTGCGGTGTGGCCATCCCCCCTGGGGGGGTGATTTCTTGCTTTCTGTCTTTCCGGCAAACGCATGTGCCATACAGCTAAAACCTCTAAAAAAAAAAAAAAAAGGAATAAAAAAAGATGTGGCAATATCCACTATCCTGGTAGATTTGGCTTCTCTCTCGCAGCTCTACCCATTTTGCCTCGTATATTTTGATGCTCTTTCGTTAGGCGCATGCACAGGAAGAACTGCTGTATCCCACACCAGTCCCAGAATGCAGCGGTTAAGTGCTGTGCAGAGAAAGATGGATCCTACAGGACTGACCAGGGTTTGAATCCCACCCTAGTGACTTCAGGAAACATGCGAGGTGCACACGTGTGCCCAGCGTCCTGGTGGAGTTGAAGGAAAGGGGGCTGTGGTATAACCAGCCAAGCACCATTGTATCTTTGTGAGTAAGTGGCTCTTTCATCTTTGTGTAATGCCCCTCCCTAGCCCTGGTACATCTCCTTGTTCAGAAGCCTGCTCTGTCTGAAATGATTGTAGCTAGCCCAGCTTTCATGGCATATCTTCCTCCAACCTTTTCACATATCTGTATCTTTATAAGTGAGTTTCTTGTAAACGACATATAATTGGGTCTTGCCTTTGTAAAGATCCACTCTGACAGTCTCTGTCTTTTAATGGGTGTGTTCAGGCCACTCATATTGGAAGTGATTATTGATACAGCTAGACTAATCTCTACCACGCTCGCGACTGTTTTTCATTTGTGCTCCCTCTTCTCTCTCTCTGCCCTCTCTGGTTTTCATTGGGCATTTTATGGTTCCATTTCCTCTCTTCTTTTAGTATCTTGAGTATACTTTACATTTTTCTCCCTCAGCCTTAAAGGACAGTGGGATCCTGTTACTTGCTACAAAGTAGATGAATCTGTAATATTGAATGCTGAGTGAAAGAACTCAGATTACGAAAGGCACACATGGTATGTCTCCACTTAACATATACCAATGTCTGCACCCTATGGCCGAAACCGTGACACCACAGAGGTAGTGAGGGCAACTGTGCATACCAGAGACTGATCAGGGAGTTGGGGAGAAAGGGTCAGGAGAAAACAATGTGTAACATACACAAGGATGCATGTAAGCAAGGCAAATAGGTTATGGAACAGTATACCATAGTAGAGTAAAAAGAAAAAAAAAAGAGAGAGAGACTTGCCAATCTTTATATATAGCTAAAAAAAAAAAAAAAGAAAAATAAAAAGAAAGAAAAAGAAAACTAGTAGAATGAAAATAGAACATACGTATAAATCATCGTGAGCATTCTTTGCAAAAGGTACTGAATATGGGGACCAGCAGTTTGCATGATGGCTATGTCGCTGGACTCCCATGTAGCCGACCGTGGTTCGAGACCTGGACCCAGTGGCTTAAACTCACGCAGTGCGTGTGTGTGTGTGTGCGTGCCCAAGATCCCGAGAGGAGAATGGAGGAGAAGGGATTGCGGTGTGACCATCCCCCCTGGGGGGTGATTTCTCGCTTTCTGTCTCTCTGTCTCTCTCTGTCTTCCTGGCGAACGCACGCGCCCTGTAGCAAAAACCTCCCCTCCAAAAACAAAACAAACAAAAAGATAGTGAATATGGGTGTATTTTTTATTTGATTATTACACACTACACGCATGCTTTGATAAACCACATACCCTACAAAGATGTACAGCAATTAAGTATAAAGAAGAAATAAAAGAAATGAACACATAGAGAAAAATCTGGTGGTCTCCCTAGAGTGTGCCACATGTTGACATATTTACAACTGACCCACGTGCATGGTCAAGTCCACTTCATCGTCTTGTTGGCCGGGCAGGTTCCCTGTGACACAGAAATCCCAATTTCTCCCTCCCGTTTCTCGTAACTTTGCGGTCATTCTGTTCATCCAGGTCCTATAATCACCGATACACTGTTACTGAGTGTACTTTGAACATTATCTATCATGCCAATTAAGAATATGAAACAGACTATTTTAATTTATTCCTTCTCTGAAATGCTTCCTTATGTAGGTCTGAGTTTCCGATTTTTATCATTTGACTTTTTTCCTGAGACCTTCGTTGTTTTTTTGTTTGGTTGGTTTTTGAGGGAGATTTTTGCTATAGGGTACATGTGCTTGCCAGAGAGACAGAAAGTGAGAAATCACCCCCCAGGGGGGATAGCCATGCCACAATCCCTTCTCTTCCATTTTCCACTTTGGATTTTGGGCACGCACGCACACATGCCCAGCATGAGTTTTAAGCTGCCAAGGCTGGGACTTTAACCACTGTCAACTATAGGAGAGTCCCTTACGTCATGCATGTCATGTACTGGCTCCTGAGAGTCTTTTTCTTGCAGGTCAGGCCTACTGGGGATGAATTTCCACTTTTTTTTTGGTCTGACGAAGTCATTATTTCTCTTCCACTTTTAAAGGATAATTTGTCTAGATGTGGCATTCCAGGCATTGCAGGTTGATGGTTTTTTTTTTTTTTTCTTTTCTTTCAATGCTTTAAATACTCCACTCCCTTCTTGCTTTCATGGTTTGAGAAGAGGAGTCTGATTAATTCATTTCTTTTTTTTTTTTTTTTTGAGAGGTTTCTGCCCTAGGGCACCTGCCCTCGCCAGACAGACAGAGACATAGAGACAGAAAGCGAGAAATCACCCCCCAGGGGGGATGGTCACGCCGCAATCCCTTCTCCTCCATTCTCTTCTCGGAATCTTGGGCACGCACGACATGCACCCGGCGTGAGTTTTAAGCCACCGGGTCCGGGACGCAAACCGGGGTCAACTATGTGGGAGTCCAGCGACATAGCCATTACGCCAACTGCTGGTTCCCTGCCTGTTTTAAGATCTTTCTCTTTGTCCTTCTGCAGTGTGAATTTGAGATGCCCAGGTACAGATTTTTTTGCCTATTTTGTTTTTTTCCTCTAATTTGTTTTATTCATGAGAGAGAACATAGAGAGAGATAGATAGAGAGAGAGAGAGAGAGAGAGAGAGATCGACCCTTGACAGGGTCTCGTCCCACCTCAATCCCCCTTCCTCAGCCCTCCAGCCTGTCAGGACCTTGAGCATGTGCCTGCGTGTGCACGCTCATACTCTCTCTTGTCATATTTTCAGGCCGAGCCAGGGATCCAAACCCGCAGTAGCCACGTGGGTTCCAGCTCTGCAGTTCAGTTTCCTGACTGTGCCCCCAGGCTGGGTCTAGATTTCCTGGGCTTTATGTTAGTTGGCTTCTGAGTTTCTTTGATCTGTGGTTTGATGTCTGTCACTAATCTTTTTTTATTATTATGTACTTATTTATTATCATCGTAATCTTGTTTATAGTGCATTGAATCACATATAACTTCACAGTGTATTGCATTTCTTTTACTAGAAAGAATACCATGCATGTCAGTCAATACAGAGACATTAAGACCCCCATCATCATCCAATAGCTTCTCACTATTTTTCCTGAGTCACTCATTTTGAAGAAAACTTGGTCATTATCACTTCAAACATTTCTTAAGCTCCACGATCTCTTCTGCTTCTAATATGTGTTATACTTTCTGAGATTGTTCCATAGTACTTGAATATTCTGTTCATTCTTTCTTCCTTCCTTCCTTTCTTTTTCTTTCTTTCTTCCTTCCTTCCTTCCTTCCTTCCTTCCTTCCTTCCTTCCTTCCTTCCTTCCTTCCTTCCTTCCTTTCTTTCTTTCTTTCTTTCTTTCTTTCTTTCTTTCTTTCTTTCTTTCTTTCTTTCTTCTTCCTTCCTCCCTCCCTCCCTCTCTCCCTCTCTCCCTCTCTCTCTTTCTCTCTTTCTCTCTTTCTCTCTTTCTCTCTTTCTCTCTTTCTCTCTTTCTCTCTTTCTCTCTTTCTCTCTTTCTCTCTTTCTCTCTTTCTCTCTTTCTCTCTTTCT
>NW_006159767.1:585791-600419 GCF_000334495.1 Tupaia belangeri chinensis
TTTCTTTCTTTCTTTCTTTCTTTCTTTCTTTCTTTCTTTCTTTCTTTCTTTCTTTCTTTTTTTTATTCTCCTTTCTCTTTCCATCTCAGGGAAGTTTCTACTGGCATTATCTTCAGACGTGCTGATTCCTTCCTCGGCCGTGTTCGACCTGCTGGGGAGCCCATCGAAGGCGTTTCCATTTCTGTTACAACGCGTTTCATTTCTCGCACTTAAAAACCAGTCCGAGTTTCCACCTGTTTGCTCACGTCACTCACTGTTCCTGCACGTCGTCTGCTTGTTCTACTAGGGATCTCCGCATAATGACAGTCATCATTTGAATTTTTTAAGAATTATTTATTTAATTGTATTTATTATTATTATTGTTATTTTAAAGCTTGCTGTAGGATATGTGCACTCACCAGAAAGAGACACACAGAGAGAGAGAGAAAAAGCAAGCAACAGCCGGGTCCAGGACTTAAACTACGGTCAGCTGCATGAGAGTCCAGAGCCTTAACCACCACGCCACCTGCTGGCCATGACCATAGTCATTTTTAATTCCCAGTTTAATAATTCTTAAATTGCTGCCCTATCCAGGTCTGGTTGTGATGCCTACTTTGTCCCCCCAGTGTGTGTGTGTGTGTGTGTGTGCTCTTCTTTTTTAGCATGACCTGTAATTTTTGTCTGGAAGGCAGACATGAAGTACCGGGCAGCGGGAACGTAGGTGAACAGGCTCTGCTGTGTTTCTTGGGGTCATCCGGCGAGGAGTCGAGCTGTGTGCCAGGTCTGCTGTAGCTATCGAGGCCGAGCTTTCCCCAAACTCCTTACGCAGAGGCTTAGGCCCTGCAGCTCTTCCAGTTGTAACCCCGTTACTGCACGGCACACCTGTTGACGGGGAGAGAGGAGAGGGGCCAGCAGGAGTGTCCTATTACCCTCTGGGTAAGTCTTGGTCTCCCAGGCCTCTGTCCCCAGGCTGTGACCTCAAGTGCTTCTCATGTTTCTGATTTGCTCTGATGTGACGCAGAAAGCCTAGACTGGGTGCTTCTCCCTCCCATAGACAAGGCCTGACAGAGCTCCCTCCTCGCTGTGGCTGCCGGAGGCCTGGAAGCACGCTCTCCACAGAACTCCGGGGGCCAAGCTCCCGCTCCCCTTGTTCCACACCTGGGACTTTCTTGGCTCTTTTCCGCGAGACCCTGGAGGTAAAACCTCTGACAATGGGAGGTGGCCCCGAGCCTGCGGCCCCCAGGAGTCTCTTACTCTCACACTTGTCTACACTCTGCTTCCAACAGCTCTTCACGGTTCCTACTGGATTATACCTCTCGTGGCTTCTGCTCCCAGGAGGTTCCACTGTGACCCCTGCGTTCCCCTGTCTGGGTTTGGAGGGGGCGTGGGAAGGACAGAGACAACCCTGTTCCAAGCTTCAGCTCTCTGATAGGTTCAAGACAAGTCATAGATACTCAGTTTCTTCAGCTTTTTTCTTGTAAGATAGGAGTGCTGATTTCCATTCAGTGCAGCTTAGGGAACTATCCTAAAACAGAAAGAAAAGGCCACGGCAGTGTAGAAGGGTGTGGTGAAGCAGGAAAAATAGGTGATTCCTTTGGGAAAAACCAACTCATCACCGTCTCCTACCCGAGAATGCAGCTTTATACAGTGTCCAGAAAAGGATTCTCGTTAGCAAACTACCTTTACGGAGCGAGGCTAACTTCCCACAAATGCCATACACGAACATTCCCCTGTGCGTTCAGTCTCTAGATGGTACTGAACACTTACAATGTATCCGTCATCACATTCAAAATTCTGGCACGCAAGTATTTATTTTTCTTCTTTTATTTTTTTTTTGGAGAGGTTTTTCACTATAAGGGCGCGTGCGCTCGCCAGACAGAGAGAGAGAGAGAGAGAGAGAGAGAAAGCGAGAAATCACCCCCCAGGGGGGATGGTCACGCCATAATCCCTTCTCCTCCATTCTCCTCTCGGAATCTTGGGCACACACGCACACGCGCCCAGCGTGAGTTTTAAGTCACTGGGTCCGGGACGTGAACCGCGGTCGACTACATGGGAGTCCAGCGACATAGCCATTACACTAACTGCTGGTTCCCAGTATTTCTTCTTTTTCTTTTTTTTTTTGTTTGTTTAAGTTTTGCTAAAAGACATGTGCACTCCCTGGATAGAGACAGAGAGAGAAAAGGGATGACCATGCTACAATTCCTTCTTTTCTATTCTCTTCTTGAGATTTTGGGCATATACACATGTACCCAGCATGTCTGTCCAAGCCCCGGGGCCAGGACTCGAACCATGCAGTCAGCCATGTGAGAACTAGCCACTGTAACCTCTACACCACCTGCTGGCCCAGGGAAATATTTCTGAGTCACTAGTCTTTGTGATAGGTTTCTATTTTAGGTATTTCCATTTTGCGAGTAAGGAACCGTGGCTCAGAGATATTTCGGGGGTTTATCTTTGATACGAGAGCATAGAGCCAGTGAGGTTGGAGTCTGACCTTTTTTCTGCAACTGATTCATTACAGGACTTTGGCCAAGTTAACTGTATTTCAGAGAGGATAAAAAAGAATGGCCTCCCAGTGTCACTGAGCGAATGCACAGAAAGCACTTACTGCAGTCATACTAATTATACATTTGTATATAAATGTATATGCATAGTAATTTTATATATTGTTATGGTAATAAGGAGTAACTATTGTAATAGCGATTATAATTAATATGTATCCTAATGCATGACTATAGTATTGGTGGAGATTACAATATCAACTTAGGGAAATAAACTTTACTATACGGCTCCTTAGAGAAAAGAACCACGGGACCAGCAGGTGGTGCAGTAGCTACAGTGCTGGACTCCCAATGGCTGACCATGGTTCGAATCCTGGACCCAGTGGCTTGAAATTCACCCAGAGCGCATCTGCATGTGTGCCCCAAATCCTGAGAGAATGGAGGAGAGGAGATTGTGGCATGTGTTTAGGGGGTGATTTCTTGCTTTCTGTCTCTCTGTCTCTCTGGCATGTGCACGTGCCCTATGGCAAAAAATAAATAAATAAATAAATAAATAAATAAATAAATAAAACTCTTAAAAAAAAAAAGCAGCACGAATTCCATGAATGTTCTAAATGTGTTCAAAACTCCCAGGAGCTCTGGTAGGTCCCATGTGACCTTAGGTGGCAAGAGAAGCAGTTAAAAAGCTGGTTCTCTCCGGATGATCAGGCTGTGGAGGCCAGCATGTATGGGAAAATGACCATCCAGTTCCACCTCAAAGACATTAAATTGGGTCCAGAGGCAGCACAGCTCCGGAATGAGAGTGGAACACGTGGACAGATGGCTCCGGCTAGGCCACAGCTGCCGGCTAAGGTGCCCACTGCAGCCCAGCGAAGCCGAGTTGGCTAAAGGCAGCACCTCTGGTCACGGAAGTGCTCCCCGGGGTTCTCAGGCATGGCAGGTCTCCACACCAGGAGGTAGAGCCACTCCAGGGCTCTCCATTTATGGCACAGCGACTCACATCCTCAACGGGTGGACACGGGGCAACCTCTTCAAACACAAGGTGCGGGTAAGGCCATGGGGTATATGCCACCTCAAAAATCATCAAATAGAAGGGACCAGCAGTTGGCGTAATGGCTATGTCGCTGGCCTCCCATGTAGTCGACTGCGGGTCGTGTCCCAGACCCGGTGGCTTAAACTCACGCCGGGCGCGTGTGTGTGCGTGTGCCTAAGACCCTGAGAGGAGAATGGAGGAGAAGGGATTATGGCGTGGCCATCCCCCCTGGGGAGTGATCTCTCACTTTCTGTCTCTGTCTCTCTCTGTCTGTCTGGTGAGCGCACGCGCCCTATAGCACGAACCTCTCCAAAAAAAAAAAAAATCATCAGATAGGGCCAGCAGGTGAGGTGGTGGTTAAGATGCTGGACTCCCACATGGCTCACGGTGGTTTGAGTCCCAGGCCTGGTAGCTTAAAAATCACACTGGGCATGTGTGCCCCAAATCCCAGGAAGAGAACAGAGAAGGAATTTTGGCGTGGCCATCCCCCTGAGGGGTGATTTCTCACTTTCCCTCTGTCTGTCTCTCTCTCTGGTGAGCACACATGCTCTGTGAGAAAAACTTAAAAAAAAAATCAAATAAAAATGGCAGAGGGTGGTGTGACACAGTGCAAGTCAGTGGCATTACCACCTTTCAAGGGCAGGAGACTTCTATTCTTACTTATTGAAAGAAATTACCCAAGTGCAGGGGTTAGGTAGGGGTGCAGCAGGTGGCATGGTGGTTAAGGCACTGGACTCCCACATGGCTGAACGTCATTCAAGTCCCAGACCTGGAGGCATAAGAATCACACTGGGGAACTGACGGGTTTCTGCCAACTTCACCCTCCTGCCCCCAGATCTATCCAGGACAAGCCAATCGCCAGACATCTATATTTGAATCCTGAGCAGCCCTTTCAGGGACTAGGGCAACTGAAGGTTTTCTGCCCAGGCTTTACCCTCCTGCCCCCTAGATTTAGCCAGGGTCAGATTAATCCTCAATTTCCATGGGACCTGCTGCACGAGGGGAGAAAAACGGTACTGCTTAGAGATCGCAGGTCACCTCCTCCTGCATGCCTCTGAATGTTCAGATTTAACTCCAAAAATTAGGAAAAAACTATAATCCATCAGATGACCAGAAACCACCGCAGAGGCCACGAAACCAAGAAAATATCTCTCCCCCAAGGGAAAAGAATAACTCCTCATCCTCTACAGACAATACAAGGAAACTCATGGGAATGTCAGATAAAGAATTTAGAATATTCATAGTGACAAAGCTAACAGAGATGCAAGAGAAGACAACGAACTCCAGAAGATGCCGGAGAAAAGAGACAACAAGTTCCAGGGGGTGAGGAAGCTCTTGCAGAATCTGAAAGAAGAAATACACACCATGAAAAAGGGTCAAGTGGAACTGTTAGAGATGAAGGCTGTAATACAGGAAATCAAAACCTCCCTTGAAAGTATTAAAGCAGATTAGATCATGCAGAAGATCCAATCTCAGATGTAAAAGATACAACTTCTGACCTGAAAAATTCACCAAAAAAACTAAGAAAATAACCCCCCCAAAATGAGAACAATATACAAGTAATACTAGGTACCATTAAATAACCAAACGTCTGGAGAATCGGTATCCCAGAAGGTGAAGAAAATAATAAGGGCACTGATAATCTATTCCATGAAATCCTGGAAAAAATCTTTCCAAACCTAGAGAGAGATTCAACTATCCAAATCCAAGAAATACAAAGTACCCCAAAAAGAATCAACCTGAGAAGCTCTTCTCCAAGACACATCATAGCCAGACTGACCAAACCCACAGAGACAAGATACTAAAATTGGCACCAGAGAATTGTTAAGTTACCTACAAAGGATATCCCATCAGGCTAACATCAGACCTCTCATTGGAAACAATGCGAGCAAAGAAAGAATGGGAAAATATATTCAAAGTGCTAAGTGGGGAAAAACAATTTCAACCAAGAATACTATACCCAGCAAGATTATCCTTCATATGGGAGGAAAAGACAAAACATTCTCAGATAAACAAAACCTGAAAGAATTTACCAACACCAGACCAGCTCTTCAAGAAGTGCCAAAGGGAGTACTATACCAGGAAAACTAAACTCAGACACACAGAAATGAGAATATAAAAAACAACCAAGAGAGTGGCCAACTTAACAGTAGGGACAAATCTGGAGAGCTCAATAATGACTTTGAACACTAACTTCCAGAATTTAAGTAGAAAGATCAGACCCCGTTAACACTGCATATCCAACAGAAGAGAGATTAATTATAGAACACTGATCTGATGAAATGGAATTTTACGACTTTTGACTAAAACATTACTGATTTTCTTCTATGCTTCGTTGCCCAGATTTAAAGATTTCTGTCTTCTCTTGAACTGTTGATCGGCTCATCAACCTACTGTTTAAACTAAATACTAAACCTTTTTCCTGGCTTCAGGTCTTAAACGAATTTCTCTTAACATTTATTTATTTATTTATTTATTTATTTATTTATTTATTTATTGTTGGAGTTCTGACTTTGGTTCATTGTCACCCTTTATTCAGGATACAGAGCAACATTCCAGTTTTGAGTCATTAAATTAATCTTGGTGGTGTAATAGTGACAACACACATGACTTCGATTCTGAGAGTAAGCGGTTTTCCAGTTCCGGGGTAGGAGAGAGAAGAACAGGTGCAGGATTCTCTCCAATGAGAAGAGAACCACGTGACCCAGGGTGCCACCAGAGGGTTTTGGCGTCAGCTGGCTAAGGGCTGGACGGAGCGCCAGTCCTGGTCAGCCCTCCATGCTCTGCGCGGCAAATCAGAACCTCCAGTTTTTCACACTAATTGTTGATAGAGAACACCTCCAACTTGCCTTGTAAATGGATCTGGGTTCCTACCGAGTGTCCTCGGCTCACCAGCTGGGCACAGTTCTCCAAGGGACTGTTGAAGAAAGGAGCCTTTCGTGTGCCCCCAGTTATTGTGCAGAGCACAGAGGCTGGCAACTGCAAGTCCTGTGAGACCACCAGGCTACGCTCAATGACCACCTGTACAATTATGCAGCACGCTCGTCATGGTTCCAGCCGCAGTGTCAAGGTCGTCTTCTGCTCCTTGTGTGTTCTCAGAGATCACACCAAATGCGCTATGGAGTAAAGCCAGAGAACCTAGGTATCAGCCCACGTGCTCCTCGCCTGGTCACCACATTCAGAATCTGCCCATTTCTTGGTTTGGGCCAGGTCATGTTCTGTGCTTCCTTCGATCCTAGCCGAAGACTGTTCATTGCTCCAAATGCGGCCCCTGTCATGCCACGTCCTCCAGTGGTAGAGAAGGGCAGCTCAGATCTGCCCTGGGTTTTAGCTCCAGCTGGTGAAATAAACTCATCTGTACCCTGCAGGAGAGGTGGAGATATCCTGGATCCACACTTAGATAAGGAGACAGAGGATTCCTACCAGTTATGTGAATAACTCGCTCCTCCCACTCCAGTCCTGCACTCACTCAGAGGCAGGAGATTATCAAGAGCAGCTGGCACCCTGCACTGCCACCGCCTCCTTCACACGCTGACCTAACGTGTTTTATTTTGATCTATTAAAATTAAAACGGTTTTTCTTGAAATATAAAAAAAAAATGCATTAACAAAAAGACTCACACTGGGTGCATATGTGTGCATGCCCAATGTCCCAGGAAGAGGATGGAGGAGAAGGAGTTGGGGCATGGTCATCCCCCGCGGGGAGTGATTTCTCACATTCTCTCTCTCCCTCTGGCAAGCACAAGTATCCTACAGCAAAAATTAAAGAAAATTTCCCGGGACCAGCAGTTAGCGTAATGGCTGTCGCTGGACTCCCATGTAGTCGACCGCAGTTCACGTCCCGGAGCCGGTGGCTTAAAACTCATGCCGGGCACGTGTGCATGTGTGCCCAAGATCCCGAGAGGAGAATGGAGAAGGGATTGCGGTGTGGCCATCCCCCCTGGAGGGGGATGTCTCTTTGTCTGTCTGGCGAGTGCATGCGCCCTATAGCAAAAAAACTCTCCAAAAACAAAACAAACGAAATTTCCCAAGTACAATATAGTGTTTATTTTTAAAAATAATTACTTATTTATTATTATTATTTAAATTTGCTATAGGGCACATGCACAAGAGAGAGAGAGAGAGAGAGAGAGAGAGAGAGAGAGAGAGAAATGAGAAAATAAGCCTCCACCTCCAGGGCTCGAACCACAGTCGGCCATGTGGGAGTTTAGCACCTTAACCACCACACCACACCACCTGCTGGCCCTATAAAGGGTGCTTATTTTAATTTTTCAAGACAATGGTGACATGGCAGAAAATGACTGCATTTGCTTAAATTAATTTTTTATGAGAGAGAAAGAGAAAGCGAGTGAGTACGGCCGTGGGAGGACAGAGAGAGGTCAAGATGGGGGTTTTTGCCAGGCTCTCACTGTGTCGCCACCCCTGCTCCTGCCTCCCCATGAGCTGGGACCACATGCCACCATGCCTGGCCTATTTAGGTTGATCTGGAATCAGAACCCGGGGCTCCCATGTGGCCTCAGCAACTAGGCTGGGCTTGCATTTGCTTTAGAAAACAAAATAAAACAAGATTCCCCTTCCTGAATAAACTCTTTAAAACTGCCTAAACTTAAATATTATACAGAACTTAAAATAATTCCTTTAGACTTGAGGCTAGGTAGGAAATATATTTTAAAAAACAAAGTTTGTTTAGGTTTTTGCCATCGGATGCATATGCTTAGTGGAGAGAGACAAAGTGAGAAATCACCCACCCCTGGATGATCGGGTGGTCACGCTGTAATCCCTTCCCCTACATTCTTCTCTTGGGATTTTGGGCATGCACACATATGCACCTGGTGTGATTCTTAAGCCACCAGGTCTAGGACTCAAACACTGGTCCGTCACATGGGAATCCAGCACCTTCAACTACCATGTCACCTGCTGGCTCTGACTGAAAATAATTTTTAAATTTTTTTCTTTTTTCTTTCTTTTTTTCCTAAGAGAGATTTTTTGCTATAGGGTGCATGCACTCGCTGGAGAAACAGAAAGAGACAGAGATACAGGAAGGAAGAAATCACCCCCAGGAGGGGTGACCACACCACAATCCCTTCTCCTCCATTCTCCTCTCAGAATTGTGGGCATGCACACACACGCGCCCAGCATGAGTTTTAAGTTGCTGGGTTCAGGACCTGAACTGCCATCGACTACAGGGGAGTCTAGCAACATACCCGTTACACAATTTGCTGGTCCTGATTTTTGATTTTTTTTTCTAATTGCAGGGAGTGTGTGCATGAGAGAGAGAGAGAGAGAGAGAGAGAGAGAGAGAAAGCACCCCTCAATGGGGTGCAGTTGCCCTGCAAGCCTTTTCCTTCATTTCTCCATCCCGTCAGGATCTGGGACATGCACACACTTGTACCTGGCATGTTTTTCCAACCACCGTAGCCGAGATTTGAACTGCAGTTGGCCATGTGGGATTGGGCTCCCTTAATCACTGGAGCTATGGAGGCAGCTCCACATAAAATACATTTTATGATGGATTAACAGATAAAAAAGATGGGACCAGCAGATGGTATAATGGTTACATCGCTGGACTCCCATGTAGTCAGCTGCGGTTCAAGTCCCGGACCTGGCAGCTTAAAACCCACACCTGGTGTGCGTGCGTGTGTGGCCAAGATCTCGAGAGGAGAATGGAGGAGACAGGATTGTGGGGTGGCCATCCCCCCCAGGGGGGTGATTTCTTACTTTCTGTCTCTCTGTCTCTCTCTTGAGCACATGCACCCCTAGCAAAAACAAAACTCTCAAAACAAAAGAAAAGAAGGGCCAGCAGGTGGCATGGTGGTTAAGGCGTTGGACTCCCACGTGACAGATAACGGTTCGAGTCCTGGACCTGGGAGCTTGAGAATCATGTCAGGTGTGTGCGTGCATGCCCAGAATCCTGAGAGGAGAATGGAGGAGGAGGAATTGTGACACAGCCGTGCCCCAGGGCGTGGCTTCTCACTCTCCTCTCTGTCTCTCTCCACCAAGCACACATACCCGATGACAAAAGCCTAAAAAAAATTGGTCTAAGCCAGCACTTCACACGTCACAGCTGGTCTTCTCATCCTGCCTCAGCCCAGGACCGGGAAGCAGCAGAGTGTGAGCCAGGGACCTCCCGCCTTGGCACCATCTCTGCATCTGGACCTGGCTGAGTCTAGGCCAGGGTTCTCCAAGTGCCCCGGGACCCAGCATCAGTGCCACCTGGAACTTGTTAGACGTGCCCTACTGGATCAGAAAGTCCAGAGGCGGGATCCAGAACTCGGATCTAACAAGCCTCCAAGAAATTCCGATGGCCGCTAGGGTTCAAGGTCTGCTGCGCTAAACCCTGCAAGGGCCTGGTCTCCGGTCTGGGCAGGCCGGCTCTGAGGCCCTGCGATGGGAAGAGCCAGTGACCTGCCCAGCCGGCATAAGCAGGGACAGAGATTCACGGGCGAATAGACAAACCATGGCCACCGCGAGCGCGTGCTGCTGATGAGACAGGTTGTCCAGCCCTCACTCCTGCTGTTCCCGGTCCTTCCCGTCTTCCTCCTGGAAGATGTTGCTCACTCATGAACACAAGGCAAACTGGTTTTCTCTCTCTTTTTTAAAGGGATTTTTTTTTTGTTATAGAGTCTGTGCACTCGCCATAGAGACAGAGAGAGACAGAGAGATGATAGAAAGCGAGAAGTCACCCTCCTGGTAGGACGGCCACACCGCAATCCCTTCTCTGGATTTTGGACAGGCACCATGAGTTTCAAGCCTCCGGTCCGGGACTCAAACTGTGGTCGACCATGTGGGAGTCCAGCGCCTTATCCACTACGCCCATGCTCGCCGGGCACACAGGTCTTCTTAAGCCAGAGCGTCTCAGCCTTGGCACTGTCGGCCGTATCTGCTGTGCGGAGCTGCGGGATCGCCGGGTGTTTTCCGGCATTCCCGGAGCCTACCCAGGAGACCCCAGTGGCACCCTCCTCCGTCCCCCCGCTCCACTCTATCAGGGCAGTTCCCAGGCACTGCCAACGTCCCTGGGGGGAGGGTGACACTGTATCTGACTTGAACCAACACAACCCCTCCGACGTGGTGACAGGTGGGGACCCGGCCTAGCAGAGGCGAGCGGGCGGCGGGCGCAGGGGCACTCACGTTGTAGGAGCGGCCGTGCCTCTGCCTCCACTGCATCAGCGCGACCTGGGCGAGGACCAGCGCGCACAGGAAGATCAGGGCCATCTCCACGTGCATGGACTCGTGGCCCCGGTGCGTCTGGGACATCCGCTCCTGCTGCAGGCTGGAACAGGCAGACGAGGGCGTCTGAGAGCGCACTGACCCTCCCCGCACCCGAAGGACAGGGCGGGTTGGTGAGCTTCCCCGACAAAGTTCTAAGATTTCTTGGCTCCATCTCTCCCCCAGGCTTGGAGAGGCAGCTGATTCTCAGCCACACTAATCCCTCGGGCCCCCTGCCTTCCCCAGGGCTCTCAGCCCGGCCTCCCCAAGTTCAGCGATGAGCCCTAAACCGGCTCCAGACTCTGAGTGGCCACCGCGTTGCATCACAGCCTGGGGCCCTTTCCTATCCTCCTCGAGCCTCCGAGCCTCTGTTTCCTCCTTCGCAAGTCGAAACTCTCCTGTACCTTCTGGGATTGTGTCCCTGCGCTTGGCATTACGTGGGGAAGAATAAGTCTAGTCTGAATCACGTGAAACTCTCCGCTCCGAGAGCCAAACATGGTCGCATGCTGGCTACTTCAAGCAACTTCGGCCCCCTTTAGGCAAACCCTGCAGGGGCCAGCTCTGCCCGTAGAGTGAATTACACACTCTGGAGTGAGTTGTCCACACTGTTTTACAACCACTTGTGGGAGGAGGAGTCGACCTATTATCGTGTCAGACATGCACACGCGTGCACACAGGCCAGCTCCGAGGACCTGCACACGGGAGGGGAGACCACCACAGGGGACTGTCACCTGGTGTACCGTCCTACAGTGGCAGGGCTTTCAGAGGGGACTTAGCGCAGTGGCCTTGACCTTGGCATAGATTAGAAATCATTGGGGAGCTTTGACAACCCCCCAACCCAAGCCCTAGCCCAGATCAATGAAATGATCTTCCTGGGCTTTAGGTGCTGAATCCTATAATCCCCCAGTTCCCGGGCGGGGACCTAACCAGTGCCTTAACCTGCAGAGCCAAACTTGCCAACACCTTGATCCAGGACTTGAACCTCCAGAATCATAGAAAACGCAGCTGTTGTTTGAGCCACTCAGTCTGGGTTGATTACCGCGGCCCTGAATATGAATCTGGATTTTCAGGACAGGATCCAGGCACCAATATTTGTAAAAACTTCCCATCTGATTTTAGGGGGCAACCAAAACTGAGAGCCACTGGCCTCGAGGAAGAGGAGGAGGTCCAGGGTCAAGATTAGGACGGGGTAGGTGGGTCATGAGGGCGGCCACTCGGTTAGGCTCCGGGGGTTGGTTAGCACGGTCTCCACCGCTGGCCGGGAAAGTGTGGTGACCCCCTCAGTCACACATCCGGTTTCCTCTTGGCTCGAGTTACAGCACGCAGGCCAGAGCCCTGTGCCAGGAGATCGCGCCCTCCTGAGGGCATTCGCGGGTGCCTGCTGGGTTCCCCGCCTTCACTCGGTTCTACCCGGGCTCTTGAAGAGCTGAGTACCGAGTGTCTCCGGAAAGGGCCCGGTTCAAATCCTGGCGCGCCCCCTGCTGGATCAGGGTAGAACCGAGCCCACAGAGCCTCAGTTCAGCTCCTGGAACACGGATTATTGCAATGACCGACCGAAACCCCTCCGCTTGTCAAATGAAGGAACCGGGGTCCAGACCAGGTGAGTGACATGAACAAAGCCACATGGCTATGAATCCCCGCACGGGAAACCTAGCCACAAGAATGATTTCTGGGGTACCAGCTGTTAGCATAATGGCTGTGTCGCTGGACTCCCACGTAGTCGAACACGGTTCGAGTCCCAGACCCGGTGGCTTAAACTCACACCGGACGCGTGTGGGTGTGTGCCCAGGATCCCAAGAGGAGAATGGAGGAAAAGGGATTGCGGCATAGCCATCCCCCCTGGGGGTGATTTCTTGCTTTCTATCTCTCTGTCTCTGTCTTTCTGGCGAGCGCACGCGCCCTATAGCAAAAACATCTCAAAAAAATAAAAATAAAATAAAAAAAAAGAAAGAAAAAAAGAGAATGATTTATGGAAGCCCATTAATAACAATACACTTGTTCCCCTGAAGAAACCAAGTGAAGACAAATGAAAAGAGAGTTTAGTTTTTCCACCCCAAATCCAAAATAACTATTTACCATCCTACATAATTAGTAGACAATTTCAGCCCCGTGGAGTGAGCAGTGACCTCCCCGCGGTCTAAAACACACACGCACAGATGGGAAGTAAAAATGAACGCTACGATGTTGGTCCATTTTCCTGCATATGTCATAAAGGTGCATTTCAAACGGACTAGCCTGTCCAGAGTACTTTGAAAACGGTACATTGGCACACACATGTAATAACTAGTTTGTATTTTGAGTAGGAGTACATTCGTAATTAATTCCTGTCATGAAACAGAGGAAGAGCTTTGCATTTTCGTTGAATTTTGCACGGCGCTCCCAGGGCCGAGTGGCCCCGTAAGAGGCACCGGAACCCACAGGAGGCAAAGCAGATGTACCGCGTGCCCAGAGCAAGCAGGAAGTGACACTGCCACGCTGCGAGGGGGACATGCACCCAGCTTTGTGGGGCTTTGTGATCCCACTCAGAAAACAGAGGGATTCAGGCAGCGAGGGTCTGTAGGGTCTCTGTGCCCCAGACGCTCCTGGGCTCTCACCCCATCCTCTCTCGTCGGGGAGACGTACAAGGAAAACCACCCATTCCATTCTTCAGCCTGTTAAGACAGAGGCCTAATGTGTAGAGAAAGAGCTTCCAGAAAAACACGAATCACTTACTTCCATGCGTCATCTGCAGAGAGCTTTGTGTGAGAGACCTGCAAAACACAAAAGGGCCCTTATCAAAATGCCTTGTTTTCTTGGCTGGTATTTTAAAGCATTCCACGGGAAACCCAAACCATGAAAAACAGCGATATCCCCTAGGACTGGGATAATTCAGGATGAAAGTCCTAATAAAATAACTTGCTTATAGAATCAAAGAACCACGAACAAATGAGCAACGAAGACCAGTAAGCAGTTCATTATTATTTTTTTCAAGAATTATTTATTTTATTTTACTTATTATTATTATTTAATTTGCTACAGGGGACATGACTCACCAGAGAGAGACAGAGAGCGAGGGAAAGGAGCAAGCAAGCCACCAGGTTTGGGACTCGAATGGTGGACGGCCATGTGGGGGTCCAGCACCCTACCCACCATGCCACCTGCTGACCCCTCAGGTCATTTTATAAAATATTTTTGCCATAGAGTGTGTGTACTGGCTAGAAAGGAGAGACAGTAAGAGGGACAGTGAGAATCACCTCCTGGGCAGATGGCCATGCCACGATCCTTATCCCTGCTCCTCCTGGGATTCTGGGCACACATGCCCAGCATGATTTTTAAGCTACCAGATCCGGGACTTGAACTGTAGTTGTCCATGTGGGAGCCCAGGACCTTAACCCCTACACCAGCTGCTGGCCTCTCCCTCAACTCTGCGTCTATATCAGAGCAGTGGACGCACCCCCAGTGCTGTGGTTATGTGTTGGCGGATTGGTCAAGGTGGGAGAGTAGCACCCCCTCCCGCCCCTCCACGGACAGCATCCTCTGGCTTCTGGAAACATCTGTTCTGCTGGTGCCTCGTGATGCCAGTGAGTAAAAGTCACTGCCAAGTTCAAGGTTTTGGAGACAGAGCTGGCCAGAAGCTCTGTTTGTTGGGAACCATACCCTCCTGTTAAGAAGGTGTGTGGGGGAACCAGCAGTTAGCGTAATGGCTATGTCGCTGGACTCCCATGTAGTCGACCGCGGTTCGTGTCCCTGACCCGGTGGCTTAAAACTCCCGCTGGGCGCGTCTGCGAGCGTGCCCAAGATCCCGAGAGGAGAATGGAGGAGAAGGGATTGTGGCGTGACCATCGCCCCTGGGGGGTGATTTCTCGCTTTCTGTCTCTCTGTCTCTCTCTGTCTGTCTGGCGAGTGCACGCACCCTATCTTGAAAAACCTCTCC
>NW_006159767.1:600565-601348 GCF_000334495.1 Tupaia belangeri chinensis
GATTTTTCACTTTCCCTTCCTCTGTCTCTGTCTCTCTGGTGAGCGCACTGAAGGCACGTCCTGTTTGTCAGAACACGCGTCTTCTTTAGGTGCTTTGTGGGTTTTCTTTTCTGAGGAAGACTTTGTGTCGCCCTTTTTCGAAGTCTCACCATCGTCTCCTTCGCTCTTCACGGGCACTTGCTGGCTATTTCCTTGAGTAAACAAACAAGGTTCAGTTTCCAGCTAATCGCTTCATCATGTGCCCGCAGTTGAGACGCTCTCCTACACCCAACACCTCTTCTGGTTTCACCTTCAGGCTTCAGAATTGGTTGACATCACGAAGTTCTAAAGCTTTATTTTATTTACGGGTGAAAATGCGCTTAAGTAAAAAGAGCCCTACAGTCTTTAAAGAGGTCAAGAAGAGGTGGTGTAGACACCAATATTCACGGTTTCATTCCCCTGAACAGCCAAGATATGGAAACAACTAAAAGTCTGTCGACAGAGGAGGGCAGACAACACACAGTGTGTGCACACAGGGAGCATCAGAGCACGTGCACACAAGGAGTATCAGAGCACGTGCACACAGGGAGCATCAGAGCATGCGCACATGGGGAGCACCAGAGCGTGCACACAGGGAACACCAGAGTGTGCACACAGGGAACACCAGAATGTGTGCACAGGGAGCATCAGAGCGTGTGCACAGGGAGCACCAGAGTGTGTGCACAGGAAGCACCAGAGCACGTGCACACAGGGAGCACCAGAGCACGTGCACACAGGGAGCACCAGAGCATGTGCACGTGGGGA
>NW_006159767.1:601911-610706 GCF_000334495.1 Tupaia belangeri chinensis
CAGAGCATGTGCACACAGGGAGCACCAGAGCATGTACACACAGGGAGCATCAGAGCATGTGCACACAGGGAGTACCAGAGCATGTACACACAGGGAGCATCAGAGCATGTGCACACAGGGAGCACCAGAGCATGTACACACAGGGAGCATCAGAGCATGTGCACACAGGGAGTACCAGAGCGTGTGCACACAGGGAACATCAGAGCGTGTGCACACAGGGAGCACCAGAGCGTGTACACACAGGGAGCACCAGAGCATGTGCACATAGGGAGCACCAGAGCATGTGCACACAGGGAACATCAGAGCATGTGCACACAGGGAGCACCAGAGCGTGTACACAGGGAGCATCAGAGCACGTGCACACAGGGAGCACCAGAACGTGTGCACACAGGGAGCACCAGAACGTCTGCACAGGGAGCACCAGAGCGTGCACACAGGGAGCACCAGAGCGTGCACACAGGGAGCACCAGAGCGTGCACACAGGGAGCACCAGAGCATGTGCACACAGGGAGTACCAGAGCGTGTGCACACAGGGAACATCAGAGCATGTGCACACAGGGAGCACCAGAGCGTGCACACAGGGAGCACCAGAGCATGTGCACACAGGGAGTACCAGAGCGTGTGCACACAGGGAACATCAGAGCGTGTGCACACAGGGAGCACCAGAGCGTGCACACAGGGAGCACCAGAGCATGTGCACACAGGGAGTACCAGAGCGTGTGCACACAGGGAACATCAGAGCGTGTGCACACAGGGAGCACCAGAGCGTGCACACAGGGAGCACCAGAGCATGTGCACACAGGGAGTACCAGAGCGTGTGCACACAGGGAACATCAGAGCGTGTGCACACAGGGAGCACCAGAGCGTGCACACAGGGAGCACCAGAGCATGTGCACACAGGGAGTACCAGAGCGTGTGCACACAGGGAACATCAGAGCGTGTGCACACAGGGAGCACCAGAGCGTGCACACAGGGAGCACCAGAGCATGTGCACACAGGGAGTACCAGAGCGTGTGCACACAGGGAACATCAGAGCGTGTGCACACAGGGAGCACCAGAGCGTGTACACAGGGAGCATCAGAGCGTGTGCACACAGGGAGTACCAGAGCATGTGCACACAGGGAGCATCAGAGCGTGTACACAGGGAGCACCAGAGCATGTACACAGGGAGCACCAGAGCGTGTGCACACAGGGAGCACCAGAGCGTGCACACAGGGAGCACCAGAGCGTGCACACGGGGAGCACCAGAGAGTACACACAGAGAGCACTGAGCACGTGCACACAGGGAGCACCAGAGCATGCACACAGGGAGCACCAGAGCTTGAAAATCACACCAGATGTGTGTGTGTGCACATTCTCATAATCCCAGGAGGAGAATGGAGAAGAGATTGCAACACGGTCATCCTCTCTTGAGGGTGCTTTCTCACTTTCCCTCTCTCTCTGTCTCTCATAGGAGAGTGCACACACCCTACAGCAAATACTAAAAACAAAGCAACACACACAGTTAAGGTGTTTAGGGGGGGTCAGTGGTTAAGATGCTGGACTCCCACATGGCCAACTGCAATTTGCACCTGGATCTGGCAGCTTGAAAATCATGTGAGGCACGTGTGCACGTGTGCCCGAAATCCCAGGAGGAGAATGGAAGTAAGGGGACTGCAGCGTGTCCATCCCTCCTGGGGGTGATTTCTCACTTTCCCTCTCACTGTCTTTCTCCTCTCCAAGGAGAGCACGTGCCCTATAGCAAAAACCTTAAAAAAGCAGGTGTTGCTACTGACCTTGGGATGGGCAGAGGTGACCTGGTCCTGGCCCTGGCGGAGTGAGCTGGAGAGCAGAGACCACCCCGGATGGCCTGCAGAGCCCGCCCACGCGCTGTCCTCCCTGACTGCCGCTGACCCACTACAGGGGCCACTGAAACCTGGAGGGAAGTCACTGGAAAGACACGCTCTCACAGCTTCCCTGGAGAGCATAGACAGCCAGATCCCTAGTCCACCACTGTTAGAAGATACTGTTCACAAGGCCAGCCCAGATGGCATGGTGGTTACGGCGCTGGATCCCACATGGTCAATCGTGTGGTTTGAGTCCTGGACCTGGCAGGTTGAAAATCACACTAGGTGCGTGTGTGTGCGTGCCCAAAATCCTGAGAGGAGGATGGAAGAGGAGGGACTGCAGCGTGGTGATCCCCTCAGGGGGTGATTTGCTTCTCTCCCTCTCTCTGTCTCTCACCAGCAAGAGAATGTGCATCATTATAAAAGAAGAGGAAGAAGATACTGTTTGAGACCCAGCTATGGGAGTGCACGGTGGCTGCTGCTGCTGCTCAGAAAGCTGAGGCCACACGGGAGGACCGGGTTTGATTCCCAGCCCACCTGAGAATACCCCCCAGCTGGGTATGGCGGCCCTCACCTGTGGGCCCAACCACTTGGGAGGCTAAGGCAGGAGGATCACAACTTAAGGCTTCATTTTCAACAATAAATAAATAAAACAAAATCCTGAATAACGGCCGAGAAGGGAAGGTGAATAAAACATTCGTTACGTTACCCAAACCTAACACTAAGCAGATTCTCCCCCTGCGTATTCGTAAGTGACGTAGGCAGTTCCAACAGATGGAAACGAATCGTCCCTGGGGTTCATTCCAGGACTTCTCTGACTGAGTCCAGGTGACCAGGCTCAGCGACTATGTCTGCGCTCTGTCCGACCTGCGGGAGTCACCCCTGAGTAAGCACAGCCTTAGGCAACATTTGCACAGGGCCAGGGCTTCCTGGAGACACCCGCAGAGGAAATGGCCGGGGGCCCAGGTGACACTAGTAGCTTCCCCGGGATCCCTGCCCCCAGGGATGTCCCAGCTGGTCCCTCACACTCACACAGAGTCGGGCTCCGGGGTGAGCTCCAGGAGCACCCTCGGGCCCTCCTCTGTTTGATAGGCCCCTCTTGCTGACCTCAGCTCTGGGAGAAAACCCTGGGTGGGGCGGGAGCCCTGAGCCTGGCAGTCCCCCAGCACCAAACACCGAGCTGTGGGTTCTCTGGGCGAGGGTCTGTCCTGTGCTTGTCTCCATTTCCGTCCTAGAGACTAGAGGCTGATGTCGCAGTCATCCTTGTCCACTGCGTGGGCTACGGCGAGCTTCCTCCAAGAGCAAGTGCCCCAGCAGAAGGTCCCATCTAGAGAAGGGGCTCCCCTCTTTCTGCAGTTCAGGGCCTGTGGGTCTGTAATGCTTGATGTTGCCATCAGCTGAAGACGGCAACTGGTTTTAGTTACACGGAGAGAAAAGTGCCATCTGCCATTCATTGTTAAGGGGGCCTGGGCACGACTGTCGTCAGTACCCACTGGACTCAACTCACTTTTCTTCTTTCTTTTCTTCCTTTCATTCAAAGAATTATTAACTTAATTTATTATTATAATTTTTAAATTTACTATAGGGCATGTACACTCACCAGAGAGAGAGAGTGAGAAAGCAGGCCACCAGGTCCGGACTTGACCCGCAGTTGGTCATGTGGGAGTCCAGCACCTTAACCGCCATGCCACCTGCGGGCCCCTCTCACTTTCCTTTTAAATTTGCCGGAGGATGTATGTGCTATCTAGAAAGACAGAGAGAGAAAGCACGTACCCACCCCCCCTCCGAGTGGGGGCATGGTCATGCCCCAAAACGTTCGTTCTCCATTTCTCCATCCTGTCAGGATTTGGGGAACACATGTACACATGCTCGGTGTGTGTTTTCAAGCCACTGGGGCCAGGATTCGAATCTCATGGTTGGTCATGTGGGATCTGGCTCCCTTAACCACTAGGCCATGGGGCCAGCCCTATAAGTCACTTTTAATGAAATATGATAAATTATTTTCTGAAGACCCAGAACATTTAAGGAGTGGACACTGTACCCCTCAAAATTTCTGTTAAATGCAAGTAAGAACTTCCTTAGGTCAAGGGACGGTTTAATCCTCATTTGCTAGAGAAAAAGTGAATTCGAATAATAATGGTGATGCTTTGAGAGACATACCTTTTCTATTGGGTCATTGCTGGGTCATTCATGGGGTCAAAAGTCATGATACATTTTGGCATAGAAAAATATGTCATGACTTCCCCCACGATGAAATAGTAATGGTTGTCGGGAACCAGCAGTTGGCGTAATGGCTGTGTTGCTGGACTCCCACGTAGTCGACCGCGGTTCGTGTTCCGGACCCGGTGGCTTAAAACTCACGCCGGGCGCGTGTGCGTGCGTGCCCAAGATCCCGAGAGGAGAATGGAGGAGAGGGGATTGCGGTGTGGCCATCCCCCCTGGGGGGTGATTTCTCGCTTTCTGTCTCTATGTCTCTCTCTGTCTGTTCTGTCTGTCTGGCGAGCGCACGCGCCCTACAGTGAAAATCTCTAAAAAAAAAAAAAAAAAAAAAAAAAAAAAAAGACAACAGCAACTCCTCCCAATTACAGAAAACAAAACAAAACAAAACAAAACAACAAGAAATTCCAGAAATGACAGAAATAGAATTCAGAACACTCATCCTAACAAAACTCAATGAGATGCAAGAGAAAATGGATAACCAACTCCAGGAGATTAGAAAATCATTCCATGACATGAAGGCGGAATTTCATAAAGAGACAGACACCCTAAAAAAAGATCAAACAGAATTTCTGGAGATGAAGAATATAATGCAAGAGGGGGACCAGCAGTTGGCATAATGGCTATGTTGCTGGACTCCCATGTAATCGACCGTGGTTTGAGTCCCAGACTCGGTGGCTTAAATTCACACTGGTCACGTGTGCGTGCGTGCCCAGGATCCTGAGAGGAGAATGGACAAGGGATTGTCACATAGCTATCCCCCCTGGGGACTGATTTCTTGCTTTCTGTCTCTCCATCTCTCTCTGTCTTCCTGGCGAGTGCACGTGCCTTATAGCAAAAACCTCTCCAAAAAAAAAAAAAAAAAAAAGAACACAATGCAAGAAATCAAAAGTCTCCCTTGAAAGCATTAGTAGCAGATTGGACCATGTAGAAGAAAGAATCTCTGATCTGGAAGACAAAGCCTTGGACTTAATCCAAACCACCAGAAAGAATGAAAAAAAAATAACCAAGAAAAATGAGGATAATAAATGGGAAATACTAGACATGATTAAGAACTCTAATATGCAAACAATGGGAATTTCAGAAGGTGACAAAGTTGATAATTTTGTGAAGTACTATCTGAAAACTTTCCAAATCTAGGAAAAGATAAAGACACACAAATCCAGGAAGTGCAAAGAACACCAGATGGAATTGACATATGAAAATCCTCCCTATGGCACATCGTAGTCAGATTGGCAAAAATCAAAGACAAAGACAAAATCCTAAAAATGGCAAGAGAGGATCATCAGATTACATACAGGCTATCCGATCTGGCTAACATCAGATCTGTCAACCGAAACAATGCAGGCAAGGAAAGAATGAGAAGACATATTCAAAATGCTAAAAGAATGGGACCAGTAGATGACATAATAGTTACATTGTTGGACTCTCAAGTAGTCGCCTATGGTTTGAGTCCTGGACTCAGTGGCTTAAAACTCATGCTGGGCACATGTGTGTGCGTGCCCAAAATCTTAGGATAGGGATCAGCAGATAGTGTAATGGTTATGTTGCTGGACTCCCATGTAGTTGACCATGGTTTAAGTTCCAGACCTGGCAGCTTAAAACTCACGCCAGGCATGTGTGTGTGTGTGCCCAAAATCCTTAAAGGAGAATAGAGGAGAAGGTATTGTGGTATGGCCATCCCCATTCGAGGGTGACTTCTCGCTTTCTGTCTCACTGTCTCTGTCTGTCTCCCGGCAAATGCACACACCCTATAGCAAAAATCTCTATTAAAAAAAAATCTTGAGAGGAGAATGAAGGAAAAGGGACTGTGGCATGGCCAGCCCCTCCCCCCCCCGGAGGGTGATTTCTCACTTTCTGTCTCTCTGTCTCTCTGGGAAGCACACACACCCTATAACAAAAATCTCTCAAAACAAAACACTAAAAGAAAAGAATTCCGACCAAGCCTACTATCTCAGCAAGATTATCCTTCAACTAGAAAGAAGAAATTAAAACATTCTCAGATAGAATTTATGAAAGCTAGGGCAGCTCTTCAAGAAGTATTGAAGGGAGTAACATATCAGGACAACTAAAGAGAGACAAATAAAAATAAGAGAATATAACAGAAAAGAAAATGACAAGGGTAAGTCCACACATATTGATAAAAACACTGAATGTTAATGGATTAAATTCTCCAAGGAAAATACAAAGACTGGCTGAATGGATAAAATGAACAGGAGCCCTCTATATGCTGTCTACAAGAAATACACCTCACAGATAAAGACATATACAAGAAGAAATTTTAAAAAAGGCTGGAGTCATGACACTCATATCAGGCAAAATAGACTTACAGACAAAAAGTGTAAGAAAAGACAAAGAAGGATACCATATGGCACTAAAAGGGCTAATTCACCAGAGAGATATAACTCTAATATCTATACCCCCAACACTGGGGTCCCGAAACATGTGAAAGAAAGACTGCTAGATCTAAAGGGAGAGAAAGACTGCAACACACTGATCATTGCAGATCTCAACATCTCACTGTTTCCTTTGGACAGATCTTCTAGACAAAAAATAAGCAAAGAGATACAAGATCTAAGTGATATGTAAATTGAATGAACTTGACAGACATCGAGAGAACTTTCCACCCTGAAACCACAAATTATATGTTTTTCTCACCCCTGCGTGAAATATTTTTGAAAATTGACCACATGATAGGGCACAAAACAAGTCTTTACAAATTCAAAGGAACAGAAACTACATCTAGCATTTCTAACAAACTAGAAGTTAACTGCAGGAAAAAAATAACCTTGAAAATACACAACATGTAGAAACTAAACAACCTATTCCTGAATTATTCTACAACCACTAAAGGAATTAAGATTGAAATCAAAAGATTCATTGAAACTAATGATAATGAAAACAAAAGTTTTCATAACCTACGGGACACAGCAAAAGTAGTCCGAAGAGGGAAGTTCTTAGCAATTAGTGCCCATCCACACACACGCACACAAAAATTGAAACGTTGCAAAGAAACAACCTAACAACACACCTCAGGGAACTGGAAAAACAACAGAAAACTCCCCAAAATACCAAAATAAAAAAAGAAAGAATGAGGATTAGTATGGAAATAAATGAAATAGAGAACAAACAAATGATACAGGAATTAAAAGAAGCCAAAAGTTGGTTCTTTGAGAACATAAACAAAAATCATCATTCAGTTAGCTAGACTAATTAAGAACAGAGGGACCAGCAGTTAGTGTAATGGCTATGTTGCTGAACTCCCATGTTAGCCGACCATGGTTCGAGTCCCGGACCTGGTGGCTTAAACTCACGCCAGACATGTATGTGTGTGTGTGCCAAGATCCTGAGAGGAGAATGGAGAAGGGATTGCGGCGTGGCCACTCCCCCTGGGGAATTATTTCTCGCTTTCTATCTCTCTGTCTCTCTCTGTCTTTCTGGTGAGAGCACATGCAAACAAAACCAAAAAAAAAAAAAAAAAAAAAAAAAAAAAAAAAAAGAAGTGAATGAGATCAATCAAATTCACAGTGAAACAGGCAATATTACAACAGACTCAACGGAAATACAAAAGATCATGAGAGAATGCTACCAGCAACTATATGCCCAAACGAGAAAACCTGGACGGGACTGACAAATTCCTGGACACGTATATTCTACCAAGATTGACTCAGGAAGACATCAAAGCCTGAATAGACTAAATAACAGGCCATGAGATTGAATCAGTAAGAAACTGTCTCCCAACAAAGAACAGCCCAGGTCCTGATGGATTCAACTCCGAATTCTATGAAACTTTGAAAGAAGAGCTAACACCTATTCTACACAAACTATTCTAAAGTTCCAAAAGGAAAGGACCCTCCCAAATTCATCCTGAAGCCCCCTCATGCCCGATACAGACAAGGGCATATCAAGAAAACTGTAGATCAATATCCTTGCTACATATAGATGCAAAAATTCCCAACAAGATCCTGGCAAATTGTACCCAACAACATATTAAAAGAATTATACACCACAACCAGGTAGGCTGTATTCCAGGGATGCAAAGGTGGCTCAACATACACAAAACCATGCACGTAATACATCATATTAACAGAAGGAAAGAGGTAAACCATATGACCATATCGATTGGTGCAGAAAAGGCATTTGACAAAATACAACCTAGCTTCATGATGAAGACCGCACGTCCCTCGGGTTGCCCACAGCGCAGGCCTGACACCTGGGCGCAGCCTGATGGTGGCCCCCGGAAGGAAAGCGCAGGCAGAGTGGGACCTGCAGCACCCCAGCAGGCGTGGGAGGAGAAGCCCGGTCTCACGGTGTGAGGCCCAGCAGCTCCCGGAGCCAGTCAGACCCTGGAGGGCAGTCCGCATCCCAGGTGGGACCAGAACTTGGGCCAGAAGGCTGGAGGGCAGGCTGCATCCCAGGCGGGACCAGAACCCCGGGTCAGATCCCAGCCTGCAGCTTTAACTCGTCCCGCCGCTATTCTGAAGGTGGCGCTCTGGTCCCAGAACCTGCAGTCCAGCCCAAAACCTGAAACCCTCGCCTTCCGGACCTGCCCTCGGCCAACACCCGGGCCCCGCGAGCTTCTGCGGACCAGGGAGGTGCAAGGGCGGCGTTCTCCCAGGAGAGAGAGAGGACGCGAGAAGAGAGACCAGGAAGAGACACAGAGACTGGCGGGCACCCCCCTCGGTGGCATCTTTCAGAGGCCATCCGTGCGACCTCCGCGCGGGGCCGGCTCACGCCGGTGGAGCGGGGGTC
>NW_006159767.1:610942-616640 GCF_000334495.1 Tupaia belangeri chinensis
CCCCCCGTGCGGGGAGCGCGGAGCCGGTGTGGCGGTGTGGCGGCCCCCGCCCCTCTCTGCTGGCTCAGTCCCCTCGCAGGAGGCCCCGCGGCCGGCACCAGCCGCTCAGAAAAGGGCCTGCGCCGGCCCGGGGCGATCCGCAGCGACCCGCGGTTTGGTTAGCGGGTGACAGCACTGGAGGAGGAGATACCGGGAGAGCAGAGACTGGCGGGGGACAAGAGATAGGAGGGGGAGGGAGATGGCGCAGAGCACAAGAGAGGTGACCGCCCGTGGTGCGTCCGAGCTGGCAGGAGTCCAGGTGGTCATCCGCAGCTGCAGCGGCAAGGAGACACGGTGGCTGTCCTGGTCCGGTCCCGCCCCCCTCAGTCCTGTCCTCCTGTGGCTCCCTCCAGGCCGACAAAGGAAAGAAATTCCACGTGGGGAGAGAAGGAGGCCCTGCAGACCCCGCGATGCTCTGGAGCAGGCGCTGTCCCTGGGAAGTCACTTCCAGCCTGCTTTATCCACCTCCCCTTCCTGCCCGGGGCCCTCCAGCTTGAGCTGTGCAGCAGAATCTTCTGGAAGGCTTGTTAGTCCCAGGCCGTGGGTCAGGAGGTGACCTGGTGGTTAAGGCGGTTGGATGGCACCTGGTCCACCGTGGTTGGAGTCCTGGACCATGCGGGCGGGCGTGTTCAAAAATCCCAGGAGGAGAATGGAAGAGAAGGGATTGCAGCGTGGCCATTCGCCCCAGCCCACCCACCCGTGATTTCTCACGTTCTCTCTCAGGGTCTCTCTTTGGTAAGAGCACACTCTTCTAAGGCAAAAATCCTAAAAACAAAACAAAACACACATTGAGGCTGCCAGTGGTGTGGTGGTTAGGGCAGTCAGAGTCCACATGGCAGCCTGCATGGTTAAATCCGGGACCAGGTCTTGACCGTCACAGGGGGCATGTCTGCATGCCAAAATTCCGGAGAGGAGAATGGAGGTGAAAGGGTTGTAGCATGGCCAAACCCCTGGGGGTGATTTCTCACTTCCCTTTTTTCTCACTTCCTTTCTCTTCCCTTCTCTCCACCACACCACCTGCTGGCCCCAAGTCCATTGTCGTTATACAAGCTCTTGCTTTGAGGGGCTCTACCATGGTTGATTGACACCTACAGAGTCCACATGCTTCATTGGACACACACTTGTAAACACAAAGTAGCCATCTTTTGAGAGTTTTCTTTTTTGTTTTTTTTTTGTTTGTTTGTTTTGTTTTTGTTTTTTTGGCTATAGGGCATGTGCGCTTGCCAGACAGAGACAGAGAGACAGAAAGAGAGAAAGCTGCGCCCCCGGGGCTGATGGCCACGCTGCAATTGCTTCTCCTCCATTCTCCTCTCGGGATCTTAGGCACGCACGCACGCACACGCGCCCGGCGTGAGTTTAAGCCACCGGGTCTGGGACTCGACCCACGGTCGACTACGTGGGAGTCCAGCGACATAGCCATTATGCTAACTGCTGGTCCCAACACAAAGTAGTCATCTTCCTTCTGGTTTCAGCTCAACAATCATACCGGAATAAAACTCAAAAAGTGCAACTCTCTCCTACCTGTAATGATGGATTTACTTCAGTCTGTGCTCTTTTTTAACTTTTTTTTTTTTCAAAGTATTTGCCAGAGTGTATAGACACTTGCTGGAGAGAAAGTGGAAGTAAGGGAGCACCCTTCTGGGGGATGGTCATGCCAGAGTTCCCTCTTCTCCCTCTCTCCTTTTCTTGGATTTTTGGGCATGCACGTATTTGTGTCCACCATGCTTTTCCAGCTGTTAGCCCAGGACACAAACCACAGAGCTCTACGTGCAAGATCCTGCTGCCGTAACCACCACACCACCGCTGGCCTCCCTGCACGGTTCTTACACTTGGTTCTTTTTGTGAGCGGATAGCCAGAACCAGTATCTCATGTCCCTCCAAGTTAGGTCCTGCTATCTGGAATAGTTCAATAATCGAGGCCAATCCTTTGAACTTGTTTCCCAAATCAGATGGTTGGCAACCGACCCGTCTTGAACCCCGGGCTGGATGGGCTGAGGCTGTGACTCAGCACCGACCTCAGCCCATCCACCCCACTGTGTCTCCCTCCCTCATCTCCTGCAGTCTGGAGCCCCGAAGTGAGTGGAGTGAAGTAGTGGAAGAAATGAGCGAATGTGGCGGTGGGGGCTGCAAGCAAGGCAGGATCAGGAGGAGCTAGCCAACTTAGTATTTGGTGCAGAAAGAGGCAAACAGAACCATGCACAGAAGAAAATGAGTTCTATGAGAGAAGGGGCGAGGGACCAGCAGGTGGCATGGTGGTTAACGCGCTGGACACTCCCACATGGCTGGCCAGGGTTCGAGTCCTGAATCTGGTGGCTTGCTTTCTCACTTCCTCTCATTCTCACTCTTACCCTCTGACTCTCTCTGGTCAAATTAAAAAATATATAAATGAATGAATAAATTAAAAAATAAAATAAATAATTATTTTAAAAAAAAAGAAGGGGCAAGTCAGCAGGGGGAGGATGAATTATTCGGTCACTGGCTTCTCTGTGTAGAAACTATCATGGCCTAGGAAGACAAAACAGGTGGTTAAAGCAACAACCTGGGCTGGACACAGGTACAGAAGTAAAATGCAAGGCTCTGGCTGGTAGACCCATATGGGAAGGTTGCCGGTTCGCACCTAGAGGCCTCCCTGAGTGGCTGAAGCTGGGAGTGGATCGCCGCATTGACTCCCTGTTGGGGGTACTATTTCTCACTGTTTATCTCACTTACAGAATAAATGACAGGAGCAGAAGTTTAAGAAAATAATTTTTTAAAAAAGGGAACCAGCAGTTAGCGTAATAGCTAGGTCGCTGGACTCCCACGTAGTCGACCGCGGTTCGTGTCCCGGACCCGGTGGCTTAGAACTCGCGCCAGGCACATGTGCGTGCGTGCCCAAGATCCCGAGAGAATGGAGGAGAAGGGAATGCGGCGTGGCCATCCCCTCTGGGGGGTGATTTCTCGCTTTCTGTCTCTATGTCTCTTTCTATCTGGCGAGCGCATGCGCCCTATAGCGAAAAAACTCTCAAAAAAAAAAAAAAGAAAATGATTTAAAAGAATGTCATTATGATAACATGATAGAAAAAGTGATATGAGGGGGTCTTCTATGAAAACATTCATAGAAAATACATATTTGATAATATTTTCAAAAATGTTTTTGCCCTGAAATAAATTCAAACCAGTATAAATTGTTATATGTATGAAGAGGATCTAACTTGAGGCACTAAGAAGGAAAGAGCCCCCATCAGAGCAATGGGAATTCTCAAATTGAAGCAAGCAATGAACATCAAATTATGGTGATGCTCGGGTGGAAGAAGGGTGGAAGTGAGGATGCTCCACAGAAAGCTCGTGGGAACCATGTCCTGACACAATCAGCAGCTTACCATCGGATAACTCGTCCTAAGAAAGGATCGGATGGCGTCAAAGATGGCGCCCACCTCAGTTTGGCAGAAAACCATTCATCTCGTTTGCGCCTAATTGAAGAGAAGTGACAATGAGCAGAAAACGCCATAGCCGACATCTTAGTCCTTGCACCTGGTTCAGCTTACATAATGCGGGGACCAGCAGATGGGCAGATGGCATACTGCTTATGTCGCTGGCCTCCCACAGAGTCAATGGCTGTTCAGAGCCAAAGTGGCCCAGTCTAGAAAAAAGGTCAGGACAACCATTTTTGGGATGCTCGAGGCACTTCGCTTGTTGATTTTCTGGAGGGCTGGAGTGTTCTGAGGAAGTGAGCCAGTGTGTTAGAAGACGCCCGGAGAGCGTCACCAGGCCTTCTCCACCATGGCAGAGCTCCCGGCCACCCCCTCATCCAACGAGAGCAGTGCTGTTGGAGTTTCAGTGGAGAATCATTAGGTATCGTCCTAACAGTCGTGGACTGCCTCCTACTGACTTCTTTCTGTTTTCTCATCTTTTAAAAATATTTTAAGAGAGATTTTTGCTATATGGCCCATGTATTCTCCGGAGAGACAGAGAGAGACAGAAAGACAGAAAGCGAGAAATCATCCCCGGATGATGGCTGCGCCACAATCCCTTCTCCTCCATTCTCCTCTTGGAATTTCACATGTACATGCGCCCGGTGTGAGTTTCAAGTTGCTGGGTCTGGGACTTAAACCATGGTCGGCTATATGGGAATCCAGCGATGTAACCATTATGCCATGTGCTGGTCCTCTTTGTAAATTTATTTTAAAAATTAAAAAAAAATATTATAGACTTTAAAAAATATTTTTTAAAAATTAAAAAAAAAGTTTAGACTCTTTTTCTTTTTTGAATGTCTGTATGCTGGAGAGACAGGAAGAGACAGAGAGACAGAAAGCGAGAAATCACCCCCAGGGGGGATGGCCATGCCACAATCCCTTCTCCTCCTTTCTCCTCTCTGGATCTTGGGCACACATGCACACGCGCCTGGTGTGAGTTTAAGCCACCGGGTCTGAGATGCGAACCGCGGTTGACTAATGGCATAGCCATTATGCTAACTGCTGGTCCCAACCCAGTGTGATTTTTGAGCCACCAGATCTGAGACCCAAACCACAGAGTGGGCCATGTGGGATCCAGCACCTTACCCATCCTGCCACCTGCTGGCCTCCATTTCCTAACCTTAGTTTTTTTTCTTGGGACCAGCAAATGGCATAATGGTTACGTCACTGGACTCCCACATAGCCGACTGCGGTTTGAGTCCCCAAACTGGCATCTTAAAACTCACGCCGAACTAGTGTGTGTGTGTGTACAGGATCCTGAAAGGAGAATGGAGGAGAAGGGATTGCGGAGTGGCCATCTCCCCTGGGGGTGATTTCTCGCTTTCTGTCTCTCTGTCTCTCTGGTGAGCGCACACGCCCTGTAGCAAAAATCTCTTTCTAAAAAGTTAAAGAGGTGTTCTTAAAGAGCATCCATACTTCGTTAGTCAATGATGTGAAAAAGACTGCAGCGACAGGGTTACGCTGCGGGACTCTCGGCTCTTTAGGGATGGACTGAATGGTGGAGGGGAATCGCCGCTTTCCAAAGCGCCTGGAACTTGGCGGAGATTATGCTGATGGAGTTTTGTATTTCTTATTATTATTGGTCGATTTCATTAACCACAAACTTTTTGAAGTCCCTTGTAGTAAACAAGACTGGAAAAAGAACAAATCACAAAAACAAAACACACACACACAAAGGTCTGTGTTAAGAAAAAAAGAATTTCAGTCCATCAGAGAGTTGCCAGTAAGACAGAGACACACCGAGGACCGGAGGGATGTATTTGCACGTGTCAAACGGACCAAGGACACAAGACCCAGAATACAGAGAACTGCTAGAAATCGATTTTCAAAAAGCCTAAACCGAGGGAACCAGCAGTTAGCGTAATGGCTATGTCGCTGGACTCCCATGTAGTCGACCGCGGTTCGTGTCCCGGACCCGGTGGCTTAAAACTCACGCCGGGCGCGTGTGCGTGTGTGCCCAAGATCCCGAGAGGAGAATGGAGGAGAAGGGATTGCGGCATGACCATCCCCCCTGGGGGGTGATTTCTCGCTTTCTGTCTCTATGTCTCTCTCTGTCTGGCGAGCGCACGCACCCTACAGTGAAAAATCTCTCCAAAAAAAAAAAAAAAAAAGCCTAAACTGATAGAAAAATGAGCAAGGGCTCCACATCCACTTTAAGAAATAGGATGAGGAGACTTACAGTAATTTCAAGGGAATGAATGGTTTTA
>NW_006159767.1:616676-617690 GCF_000334495.1 Tupaia belangeri chinensis
ACGTTGGACCACGTGTTCCAGAGGGCCCCCTCAGCCCCCTGCCTGCACCCGGACCCTCACTGACTCCTCAGCCTGCGGGGGTCACCTGGGCTGCTCTGTCCCCCATGACCAGGGTTCCTGACCACAGCCCTGGCTTTCTCTGGCCCCAGCCTAACTGGATAGACCTTCCTACCCTCTTTATTTTTTCCTTCCTTTTTTTCTTTTTAAGAAATCATCTCCCAGGGGGGGATGGCCATGCCACAATCCCTTCTCTTCCATTTTCCTCTTGGGATTTTGGGGATGCACGCACAGGCGCCCAGTGTGAGTTTTAAGCCACCGGGTCTGGGACTCAAGCAGTCCAAGGACAGAACCCTGATGCCATCTGCTGGTCCCTCCCACCCTCTTTTGATGAGGTCTGTTGTTTAAGCACCGGCACAAAAGACAAATGAAAGAAGCTGGTTAGTCTGGTTCTTTAACTGTTAGCATTATAACATCCTCTGTTTTGCTCTTCTGAGTGGTTAACACATACAGGGGACAGCTACACGGCTTTTCGTGGGCTGGCTCATGCCTCTCATCACATTTAGAGCAGCGATGGGTTCTGGGGAAAGAACCTGCCTTCCAAGCACAGCCTCGCCAAGGCACCTTTGGCACTCCATCCTTTAACAGGCTGGCAACTCTCTGTACTCATGCCTCTTGGCCCAGGGCAGCCCCACAACCAAATGACATGTGTTTTAAGATTCTTGGAACAGCCAGCTCATGTAAATAACGTTAGGGGGCTCAGCTTCCAGGTTCTCAGGTTTCCAATCCATTAGACCTGAGGAGGAGAAGGCAGAGCAGCAGCGCAGACTGCAGGCAGCTGGTGAATTGCGCTCCCTGCTCAGAAATGGCGCACTCCTGCTTCCATGGCTTGTCCTACAGCTTTGGGACTGAGCCTCTTCCAAGGGCAAGTCTTTCAGTTCTCTTGAGCAATTGATCTTGAAAAAGAAGAACTCCTTTTAGAAGCCAACAAGACTTTCAAGCCTGGACGTTCAGCAG
>NW_006159767.1:618283-647016 GCF_000334495.1 Tupaia belangeri chinensis
CTTATTGAATGCAGGGGCCCTCTCTGCAGGAAGGGAAAGCTACACTGAAACCCTTCACCGGCTCTCTCCCCTCCCCTCCACTTTTCCTCTCCTGGTGCCTCCTCTAAGAAGCCTGTTGAAGTAAGATGCCAGCCAGGCCAGCCAGCCCCACCTTCCCAGCCCTAGCCCTGAGAAGAGTTCGTGTTTACCAAACACCCATGGTGGCCAAGACAGCAGGTCGGCCATGTTTTTTCTGTTTTGGGGGCTTAATCCCTTAAGAGATCCCCAGTGCCCAGGTCACTGCCTCGGTTTAGAGAAGACATTTAACTCAAAGATGCTTTGCTTAGTTGAAGAATGTGGCGCAGCCATGAGAGGAGCCCATTGCTATTCATGGGTGTCCCAGAAAACTGTCCAGGTGTGGGGCCCTGCAAGTCTCCTTTCTAGGTAGAGGGCAGAACCTATGGTGCACCCAGGCTGCAGGGTGTGGCCTGCTGTCATCATGGCCCCACTGTCACCTATGCGGTCGCACGATGACCATGGTTTCCTTGTACAGTGTACAACTGTGGTCCCTGTGCCATGCAGTTCACCCTGTCACCATTGGTGACTCCTTGGTTTTCAGTACATTCACAAAATGGAGCAACCTTATCACTAATTCCAGAACATTCATCACCCAAAATGGAAACCCCTACTTTTATTAGCAGTCATGCCTCGTTTCTCCTATCCCTGAGAACACGCATCTATTGGGTTCTCAGAAAAGGCATGACGCATTTTCACGTAGAAAAACAGAAAACATACGTCATGACATTTTTGACAACCTAATACTTTCTGTGTCATTGTTTATCTGTAACAGACATTCCATGTAAACAAAATCTTGCAGTAAATGGCCTTTGTGTATAATGGAATAATGCTCTCAAAGTTTGTTCATCTTACAGAATGTATCAGTACCTCGTTCCTTTTTTAGGGCTGAATAATATTCCATTATATAGATATACCATGTTCTGTTTATCCATTCATCAACCAATGGACTTTCGGGTTGTTTCCGCTTTGGGGCTGTTATGAAAAATCCGCTGCTATGAAAATTTTATACAGGTGTTGGGCTGTATGTTTTCAGCTCCTGAGTATATATATCTACACATGCAGTTGCTGGTTTATAAATGAACCCTATACTTAAGATTTTGAAGAACTGCCAAACTGTTGTGCAAAATAGCTGCAGCATTTTGCGACTCCAGTACCAGCATAAGGGCTTTAATTACGTCACCTCTCATCAACCTTGCCGTCACCTAGCCATCCTACTGGGTGTCCCTCTTTGCGGATTTGATTTCTATTTTCCTAATCGTTATTAATATTGAGCATCTGTCTGAGTGATTAGTGGCCACTTGAATAACTCCTTTAGAGAAATGTATATTTGGATTCTTCATCCATTTTTAAATTGAGCTCTTAGGCTTTTCTTATTGCTGAGTTGTAAGAGTTCTCTATATATTCTGGATTCCAGTTCCTTATTAAATATGTGCTTTGTAAATATTTTCTATCATTCTGTGGGTTGTATTTTTTCTTTCTTTCTTTCTTCTTCTTTTTTTTAAAAAAGAATTTCTTTTATTCAACTTTATTTATTTATTTTAATTTGACCAGAGAGGGACAGAGAGTGAGAGAGAGGGAAAGGGAGAAAACAAGCTGCCAGGTCTGGGACTCAAACCGCGGTCGGCCGTGTGGGAGTCCAGCACCTTAACCACCATGCCACCTGCCGGCCCCCTTTCTTTCTTTTTTTGTATGAAAGTCTCAACCACTGGTTTTAAATTTATCTGTGCTCTTTGCTATCTGCACATGTGGCACCATATCTAGGGAGCTATAGCCTAACCCTGTTCAAAGTTATGAATACTCTCAGAGATTTATCATTTTAGCTTTTAGCTTTAGCTTTTAAATTCAGTTTATTTATTTTTTAATTTATTTTGTCTTAGGGAGCATGCACTTGCCAGAGAGAGAAAGAGAAAGAAAGTAAGAGGGGAAAGTGAGAAATCAGCCTCTGAGGGAGGGCCATGCCACAATCCCTTTTCCTCCACTCTGCTCCTGGGATCTTGGGCACACACACACACATACACGCACACACGCGCCCAATGTGATTTTTAGGCCACTGGGTCTGGGACTCCAACCACGGTCGGCCATGGGTGTCCAGTGACAGTACCGCTTTGCCACCTGCTGGCTACAGTTTAATTTTGATATACACATGAGGAACAGGTTCAACTTTATTACCTTTTTAAAATGCGTATCTGGTTGTTCTAGCACCATTTGTCTAAAAGACCATCCTTTTCTAACTGAATTATCTTCAAATCCTTGTCAAAGTCAGTTGTAAATACAAGGGTTGATTTCGGACTCAGTTCTTTTATATTAACCCACGTGTCTATCCGTACGTCTGTGTCATATTCTCTCGATTGTTGTGGTGTTAAACTTTGAAATGGGAAAATACGAGTCCTTCAGCTTCGTTCTCCTACTGCAAGATTATCTCAGACCAGGAAGTCCCTTGCATTTGCATAAGGAGTTTAGAATCACTTTATCAATTTCTGAAAAAGAGGTCGCTGGAATATTGACAGGGATTATATCGAATCTGCAGATCAGTTTGGGAAATCTCACCATATTAGAACAATTTTTTTCCAATAAATGAACACTGAACACCTTCCATTTACTTAATTCTTCTTTAATTTCTTTCTATGGTATTTTGTCATTTTCAGTGTATTAATCTTGGACTTCATTTGTTAAATTTATTTCTAAGTATTTTGTTATTTTCAATGCTATGGTAAGTGGAATTGTTTTCTTCTTCTTCTTTTTTTTTTAAAGAGAGATTTTTTTCTTCTTTTTTTTGAGAGGTTTTTCACTATAGGGCGTGTGCGCTCGCCAGACAGACAGAGAGAGACAGAGAGACAGAAAGCGAGAAATCACCCCCCAGAGGGGATGGCCACGCAGGGGGGATGGTCACGCCGCAATCCCTTCTCCTCCATTCTCCTCTCGGGATCTTGGGTACACACGCACATGCGCCCGGCGTGAGTTTTAAGCCACGGGGTCTGGGACGTGAACTGTGGTCTACTAAATGGGAGTCCAGTGACATAGCCATTACGCTAACTGCTGGTTCCCTTCTTCTTTTTTTTTTAAAGAGAGATTTTTTTTTTTTTGTTAGAGGGCGCATGCACTCGCCAGAGAGACAGAGAAAGACAGAGAAACAGAAAGCGAGAAATCATTTCCCAGGCGAAATGGCCACACCACAATCCCTTCTCCTCCATAGCTCTTCTTGGGATTTTGGGCACACACGCACACATACCAGCGTGAGTTTTAAGCCACCAGGTCTAGGACTCAAACTGTGGTTGACTACGTGGGAGTTCAGCGATGTAACCATTATATTATTTGCTGGTCCCAGAATTGGCTGGCAAGTGGCATGGTGGTTGAGGGTGCTGAATTGCCACATGGCCAACTATGGTTCAAGTCTTGGACCTGGCAACTTGATTTCTCACTTTCCCTCTCTCTTCCTCTCACTCTGTTCCTCTTTGGTCAAATTTAAATAAAATAAATAAATAAATAAAGTTAAATAAAAATAATTCTTTAAAAAACACCATTTTGGGGGCCAGCAGGTGGCATGGTGATTAAGGTACTGGACTCCTACATGCTCAACCACAGTTCAAGTCCCGGACCTGGTGGCTTGAGAATCATACGGAGTACATGGGTGTGCAAACCTAAAATCTGGAGAAGAGAATGAGATGAAGGGATTGCAGTGTGACCATTCTCTCTGGGCAGAGATTTCTCACTCTCCCACACCACCCTGTCCATCTCTCTCTCTCTGGCGAGCACATGCACCCTAGGGCAACAATTTAAATAAATAAATAAATAAATAAATATTTTGGATTGTACGTTGCTTTAGAAATACAATCAAGTTTTGTATATTGATCTTGAATCTTGTAAATTTGCTGAACTCATTTATTCATTGTCATGGGTTTTCAGTGGATTCCTTAGGATTTGTCATATGTAAGATCCTGTCTTCTGTGACCACAGCCAGTTGTGTTAGCTCTTTGCCAACCTGGATTCTTGTGCTCGCTCTCACTTCTCTCTCTCCTCTTCTGCCTTCCTCTCTCTTTCCTTCCCCCCTTCCTTTTTCTTCCTTCTCTTTTTTATCCTTATTGTGCTGTCTGGAACGACCAATACTATGTCCAGTGAGAGAGGTGAGAGTGAACACACTTGTATTTTCCTGATCTTAAAGAGAAAACTGCTCTCTCTTTTTTTTTAAATTCTTTTTTTGGAGAGGTTTTTGCTATCAGGCGCATGAGCTCGCCAAAAAGACAGAGAGAGACAGAGAGACAGAAAGTGAGAAATCACTCCCTGGGAGGACGGCCACGCTGCAATCCCTTCTCCTCCATTCTCCTCTTGGGATTTTGCACACACATGCACACACGCCCAGCATGAGTTTAAGCCACTGGGTCCGGGACTCGAACCGCTGTAGAATACATGGGAGTCCAGTGACATAGCCATTATGCTGAGTGCTGGTCCCTTTTGAGTCAGTTTTGATGTTTTATGTCTTTCTAAGAACTTGTTCATTTTGTCTAGCTATCTACTTTGTAGACACGCTTGTTCATAGCATCCCATTATAATTCTCTTTTGGAAGGTGGGTGGTAATATCCTCTTCATTCCCAATTTCAACAATTTGGGTCTTCTCTTTATTTTTGTTAAGCTAAATTTTTGTTGATTTTATCGATCTTTCAAAAGAATAACTTTTTCATTGATTTTTCTATTCTCAATTTTTTTTTTTTTTGGTTGGTAGAGATTTTTGCCTCACTGGGGGCAGAGGTGAGAGACAGAGACAGAGAAAGTGAGAAATCACCCTTCCACACACCAGGGGCGATAGCCATGCCATATCCTTTCCCTCCATTCTCTTGGGATCTTGGGCGTGCACTCACAGGTGTCCGACGTGAGTTTCAAGCCACGGGTCTGGAACTTGAACCGTGGTTGACCATGTGGGAGTACAGCAATGTAATTGCTATGCCATCTGTGGGTCCACTCGATTATGTTTTTTTCTTCCAAAAGGCACATGCCCTAGAAATCACCCCCAGGGGGTATGGCCACACCGCAAGTCCTTCTCCTTCATTCTCTTCGGGTTTTGGACACAGAAACACACATGCCTGGCATGAATTTAGAGGCCGTGGGTCAGGGACTTGAACTGCAGCCATGCGGAGTCCAGCGCCTTAACCACTATGCTACCTGCCGGCCCCACCGTGTGAACATAGTTGCATTTTATGTATTTTGGTATGTTGGATTTTTGTTTAAAAAAATCTACATTTTAAACCTATTTAGGAATGCATTGTTTAATTTCTACATATGCGAGAGTTCCCCCAATTTCCTTCTGTTACTCCTTTGTTTTTGAAATGTCACCATGGGGCCAGCCGTGGCATGGTGGTTGAGGCACTGGACCCCCACGAGGCTGACTGCAGTTCAAGTCCCAGACCTAGCAAGCTTGCTTTCTTACTCCCCCCTCCCCCCACCTGATCAAATTAAAAATAACAATAATGATCCCCCTCCCTTCACCTGATCAAATTAAAAATAACAATAATGATGATGAGTAAATAAATACGATTTTGTCAGCAGGCATGTGTGCTCATCAGCAGGCAAGAGGGAACACACACACACAAGTCCACATTGTGTGTGTGAGAGAGAGTGAGAAAACACCCCCGTGGGGAATGGCCGCACTGGTGTCCCTTCTGCATTTCTCCCTCCTCCCGGGATGTCGGGCATGTACTCATGTGCCCCGCACATTTTCAAGCCGCTGGGCCGGGCACTTGAACCGTTGCAGTACACCCTGTGAGATCTAGTGCCTTAACCACCATGCCACCCGGCTCATTTATTTCTAACTCCCTTCCCTGTGATCAGAGTGCACGTTTGCATGATTGAAGTCCTAATTTATGGAGGCGTATATGGTTACTTTCGGGGTATTCTGGAGACTTCCATGTGCACGTGTGTGGTGTGGGAGGTTAGACTTGGGGGCTGGTCAGAGAGAGACACGAGATGGCAGTATTGCACAACAAGTGCCCTGGGTGGTGTCTATGGGTAGAAGGAGAAGTCACATCCCTCGCAGCTGGAGACCTCAGAGGCAGCTGCCATCCGGAAAGGACAAAGTAAGGGACCTCCCACGGAAGAGGGGGTTGAGAGGGAAGGCACGGGTGTCTAGGCGGGGCCTCTGAGCCGCCAGGCGGGTTTCCGGATCAGAGAGGTCGAAGGCAGCAGGGCTTAGGGGCGTTTCTAGCAGGGGGTTTGTCTGTTTAATGGCTGGCAGGTTTCAGGTGCAGTTCCACGTGGCACGCGAAGCAGGCAGGCTCGGGGTGGTTAACGACGTGCTTCTTCACGGTGTACTTAAGACCACGCGGCATGTAAGGATTTAGCTGGGTGCTGGTGGGCTTGGAGCAGCTGGTCCGCAGGCTGCAAAGGGGTGGGCACTCCAAGGGCCAGCCAGGGGCCCTCTTCAGGCACCTGTGTAACTGCCGGAGAAGAACTGGGCACTTTGCTGTCGCTTGGAGGTGCGTTCTCTACACAGCTGGAAGGTCTCATTGGCCGATACTGCGGGTCTCGTCTGTTTCCTTCTGACTGTTGGTTCAATCCATGATGGAAAGTCAGGTTAAAGTCTCCAATTATCATTGAATCGCCCATTTCTCCATCTTGTCCTTTCTAGCCATCTCCTCCTATCATCAAAAGTAGTTGAGGGGGGACTAGTGGTTAGCATAATGGCTATGTTGCTGGACTCCCATGTAGTTGACCACAGTTCAAGTCCCAGACCCGGTGGCTTAAACTCACGCCGGGCACGTGTGTGTGCGTGCCCGAGATCCCTAAAGGAGAAGGGATTGCGGTGTGGCCATCCCCCCGGGGGGTGATTTCTCACTTTCTGTCTCTGTCTCTCTCTGTCTTTCTGGTGAGCACACGTGCCCTATAGCAAAATCCTCTCCAAAAAAAAAAAAAAGGAGTTGAGGGGGACCAGCAAATGGCAAAATGGTTATGGCACTGGACTACTACGTGGTTAACTGCAGTTCAAGTCCCAGACCTGGTGGCTAGAAATTCATGCTGGGCATGTGTGCATGTGTGTCCAAAATCCCACAAGGAGACTGGAGCATAAGGGATTGTGGTGTGGCCATCTCCCCAGGGGGTGGTTTCTCACTTTCTCTCTCTCCATCTTTCTCTGTCTCTCCAGTGAGGGCACATGCCCTATAGCAAAAATTTCTCAAAACAAGAAAAAAGGTAGCTGAGGATTCATGTTGGTGATTGGATCTGCGGGGCAGAAGGGAGCTTCTCTGCTTGGGAGTGGGCTTCTGTCTACTTTCTCCTTCTAAATTTGCACTGGCATGAGTAGCATGCATGCACATTTCTTTCTTTTATAGAGTTTTTTTTTTTTTTTTTTTTTTTTTTTTTTTTTTTTTTTTTTTTTTGGTGTTGTGTGTCAGAGTGAGAGAGACAGAGACAATGAGAAGGAAAATGAGAAATTACCCTCGGGGGGATGGCCACACCTCCATCCCTTCTCCTCCATTCTCCTCCTGGGATCTTGGGCATGCACACCCCCCCAGCTTGGGTTTGAAGCCCCTAGGTCTGGAACTCGAACTGCAGTCAGCCATGTGGGAGTCCAGCAACATAATTGCTACGCCATCTGCTGGGCCCATAACTTAGACTTTAAAAAATAAATTAGTGGTGTGTTTTGTTTATTTTGGCTTTTGGTTTTCAGAATAAAAACATAGGACAGGGACCAGCAGTTAGAGTAATGGCTATGTCACTGGGCTCCTATGTAGTGGACCGCTGTTTGACTCCCGAACCCGGTGACTTAAACTCAAGCCGGGTGCATGTGCGTGCGTGCGTGCTCAGGATCCCAAGAGGAGAATAGAGGAGAAGAGACTGCGGCGTGGCCATCCCCCTGGGGGGTGACTTCTCACTTTCTGTCTCTCTGTCTCTCTCTGTCTTTCTGGCGAGTGCATGCGCGCGATAGCAAAAACCTCTCCAAAAAAAAGAGAAAAAAAATCACAAACATAGGACAGAATGGGGTGGTCATGATCATCTTTTTAGTGTTTTAATTTACATTTACTCACATGTATCTTTACAGTTTATAGCATTTCTTTTTCCAGCATGATTACTGTGCTTATCAGTCAGGACTAAGACATTCCTTTCTTCCTTTTTTTTTTACATTTCTATATACGTTATTATCAGCAAACTGCTTTTCATTTTCTTGTCATGAAACGTACTTTGTTTTTCTTCTCCTCTCCGCTCCATCCCTCCCTCCCTCCCTCCATTACTCACCCCGTATTACCCCGCCCTTACTATCTCCGGTATCTATGGTTGCCTTCCCTGTTCCTGTATCTTGCAAACTTCACTTCTGTCTTAACAATCACTGTTGAAAGTGAAAAAGGAGAGGCCCTGAGGGTAGCATGGTCTTCATCTTATTTCCTAGCCCACTTCCAGTACATTTTTAAAGAAAGAATGATTTATTTAACTTTATTTGCTATTAATATTTTTTAATTTGACCAGAGAGAGACAGAGAGAGAGAGAGAAAGGGAAAGTGAGACAGCAGTCGCCAGGTCTGGGATTCAAACCATGGTCAGCCATGTGGGAGTCCAGCACCTTAATCACCACGCAATCTGTCAGACCCTGCAGTAAACGTTTATTCATGAGGACATCACCTCCCCAGGGAGGATGGCCATGCCACAATCCCTTCTCCATTCTTGGGCATGCACACACAGGTGCCCGGCCTGAGTCTCAAGCCACTGGATGTGGAACTCAAACCACAGTTGGCCATGCGGGAGACCAGTGACGTAACCACTATGCCATCTGCTGGTCCCATTTGCTGGCCCCATAAACATATAGTTTTATATTTTCCATTTAAGTTTATAATCCATTGTGAGTTAACTTTTGTACTTAGTGTGAAGTTTAGGTTTTTGTGTGTGTGTGTGTGTGTGTGTGTGTGTTTTCCTAAGGAATGTCCAGTTACTCCAGCACCATTTGTTGGATGAGAGAGCCCTGTTCTGTTGAATGGTTTTCACATTTTTGTAAAAAATTAATCCAGTACATTTGTGTGGGTCCATTTCTGAGCTTTCTGTCCTTCCATTGTTCCGAGTGTCTGTCCCTGCATGTTGTCTCAATCACATAGTACATGGTAAGCCTTCACACTAGGAAGGTGATTTCTCCCATTTTATTCTGTTTCAGAATAATTTTGGCTATTGTAGAACCTCTCTTGCTCTCTCTGTTTTAATTTGTCAGAGAGCGAGTGTGCTCACCGGAGGGAGACGGAGAAGGAAAGTGAGAAAGCCCCCCTGGTGGTGGGTATTCACGCCACAGCCTTCTCTATTTCCCCTTTCATGATGTTGGCGTACATACACAATGCACCTAATGTGTTTTCCAAGATGCAGGGTCCAGGACTCGAACTACATAGTTGACCATGTGGACTCTAGCTGCCTTAACCACCACACCGCTGGTTGGTCCGAGTCTTTCTCTTTTAATATGAATTTTAGAATAAGGTTGTCAATTTAGAAAAGTTTGCTGATAAAGATGATAAATGACATTTGACATTTTGTTCACAAGAGAAAAACAAATCAAAACCTTTTTGTATTATCTGAAATAGTTCACAATTGTGTGTATTTGTTCATTTTTCTGTCACCAAAAGAGCACTTTACCTAAAAGAAAGGTCTGACTAGTGTGCAGAATTTTACGATCTTTCGCAAAATTGTAGGTTTTTTTTTTTATGAATTTGTAAGCTACTGTTATAAATATCACTTTTATTTTTGGTACATGTGAAACTGCAACTGAAATTTATCTTGTCAATGTTTTTGAATAAACTGAATAAAGTTTTTGTTTTAAAAAGGCTTGTTGAGATTTTTGATACAAATTGGATAAAATCCATAGATCAGTTTGGGGAAAATCGACATCTTAACCATATTGAGTTTTCCGATCCATGAACATAGTATGTCTCTCTGATTAGTTAGATTGTCCTCGATGTCTTTCATCAGTGTTTGCAACTTTCAGCATATAGAATTTACACACATTCTATTTGACTTACACCTGAGTATTTATTTTCTTTGTAGTGCCTATAAATGATATTTTTTAAACTTTTTATTTCCACTTGTTTGTTGTTAGGGTACATGAATACAATTGCTTTCATGTGTCGTTGTTGTATCCTGTTATCTTACTGAAATCACTTGTTAGTTCTGAGGGTGTTCTTTTGTAGATTCCCTGGGATTTTTCTAGGTAGATGATCACATTTGTAAATAGAAAATGTTTTATATTCTCCTACCTAAGTTTTGTGCGTTTTTATTTCCTTTTCTTGCATTATTTAACTGGCTAGAACAACCATAATGAAGTTGAATACTACAAAACTGGAGGGTGTGGCCATCTTTGCCTTGTTCCTGATCTCAGAGGGAAAACCCCCATCATTTACCAGTATGTAGGGTTTGCTGGTAGATGCTCTTTGAATATTGAAAAAGTTCACTTCTTTTAAAAAAATTTTTTATTTACATGTTTTTAATACATTCAATCACATTATTTACCTTACAAGGTGATCATTTCAATATGTGAACATTTCTCCCCAGTCCAGTTGATCAAAATATAACAACACTACCTCGCTGTCTCAACAATGCTGTCTCCGTATCCCTCCTCCAAATGTCCTTCCCTAGGCCCACTCCACACACACCCCACATGTGTTATTCACACCCATCTCTTGTTTTTGTACATCCTTTAGCCTGTCAGTTTCAGTTATAGAGTGCGAACACTCGGTAAGTGGGGACATGAAAAAGTTTACTTCTATTCCTCGTTTGCTGAGAGATTTTATCATGGCCAAATATTGGATTTTTTTTCATAGGTTCTTTTTGCATCAGTTGGTATAATCATGATTTTTCTTCTAAAGAGCTCCCTTCTGAGATGGTGGGTTACCATAATTAATGATTACTTTATGAACAGTGAGCCAATTCTGCACACCTTGCCTATCCCAGCACAGTTGTAGCACATTGTTCTCTTTATACATACCTGGACTTGGTTTGCTGACATTTTGTATCTAAGCTCATTAGAGACATAGATCTCTCTCTCTCTCTCTCTCTCTCTCATTTTTTTTTTTTGGAAAAAATATGTATAGTTCTCAAAATGTTTTTCACACCAAAACAAATTTATACACTGATTCCATTTTCCCATGAACTTTTGAAGTCCCCTTGTGTTCTCTGAATGCATAAGGCAATGTCCACAGTTGGTACTGGGTAGATGTGAGCTGAGTTCATGAATTGGTTTAGGGGTCAGCAGGTGGTGTGGTGGTGAAGGTTTTCTTTTCAGTGTGTTGTCTTTGTCTGGTTTATGTGTTAGGGTAATACTAGTCTCCTAAAATGAGTTGCAAAAGCATCTTTTCCTCTTCTGTTTTCTGAAAGAGACTGTGTATTAATTGGTATTAATTCTTCTTTCCATATTGGGAAAATTTCTCTGGACCTGGAGAATTTGATTTTTTTTTAGTATTGTTTTAATGCAAACTTATTTATACCTATAGAACAAATGGGGCCCAGGGAGACGGTGTCTAGAGGGGTCTGGAGAAATGTAGGGGTCTCAGCTACGATTGTCTGTCACACGCGTGTGTGTCACAGTAGCCCGTGAGCTTCTTGAGGACACCCTTGTCTATTGGCTGTTGTGGGATCCTAGCACCTAGGACAGCGCCCTGCCCATAGTAGGTGCTGCACATAAGGCTGTCCCATGCCGACCTGCCTCTCAGCCCTGACTGCTGCAGACTGGGATCCTGACACTGGTTAGGGAAGCCTGGTGAGGAAGGAGAGGGAGCAAAGAGGTGTTTGAGTCCTCTTTTGGGGTGGAAAAAAAGTCCCTTTGGAATAAGGGAGGAGTAGATAGTATTTGTGGGCCCCTTTCTGCAGGATGCACTGCTACCAATCACCCTGTGACGGCCACGCCATTCTGAGTAACCAATATGCTCAAGAAGCCAAAATAGAGAAGCCATGTGAAGAGCTCACAGGTGGGGAGAGTGGTTTCCGACCAGAGCTCCTTCCAGCTGCGGGTGTCTTTCGCTCTGAGAAGCACACTTCGAAGTAGAGGAGTAAAGGAGATGAGAATGCATTGAGTTTAGGCATCATTACTGAGTTATCATTCCTTTTTTAAAAAGTTTTTTTTCTTTTTTCGATAGAGCTTTTTGCCTTATGGCACTTGCAATCGCAGGGGAGAGAGAGACAGAGACAGTGAGAGGGAAAGTGAGAAATCACCCAGCTCCCCCAGGGAGATGGCCATGACACGATCCCTTCTCCTGCATTCTCCTCCTGGGATCTTGGGCACGCATGCACACACACCCAGCATGGGAGTTTCAAGCCACCAAGTTGGGGCCTCGAACTGCAGTCAGACATGTGAGAGTCCAGTGACATACCCGCTACAGCGTCTGCTGGCCCTAAGTTATCGTTCTTATTCGTAGACGAGTGGACTGCAGAAGCCATTGGCTTGCCGATGTCTGCCTGGACTTCTGAAGGTACACCAAGGTGTCTGTCACTTTCATTGCAATTTCTAGTCTGCTCAGTGGTTTATTTCGAGATAGGTTAGATTACACAGTTTCGGGAGATTTTCTGCTGGAGCTGCGTTTGCGTGTGGTTGCACATGAGAGCCCCTGTATGCAGGAGTGAATGCGCAGGTGTTTGGGGGTATCATGTTGGGGACCCTGTTACTGATACTAAGCCCCAGGGCTTCATAACATGATGAAACAGATCCATAGCTATTCTTACTCTGTATTGGAACACTTTGTGGCAGTTAAATTCTTTCGTGTGTCCTTATTTTTAAAAAATATTTATTTTATTTTCTATTATTATTATTTTTTTTAAAATTTAACGAGAGAGAGAGAGAGAGAGAGAGAGAGAAATGGAAAGTGAGAAAGCAAGCAGCCAGGTTCAGGACTTGAACCGCAGTCAGCCATGTGGGGGTCCAGACCTTAACCACCATGCCACCTGCTGGCCTCTCGTGTGTTCTTTTAACACTATCTTAACACTATCTGTGTTTATTTACTTATTGTTGAAGCTCCACCCACCATGGACCCATGTGCTCACCTGAGAGACAGAGAGAGAGAAAGAGGGGAAGTGAAAAATCACCCCCTCGGGGGATGGCCATGCCATAATCTCTTCTTCTCCGTTCTCTTCTTGGGATTTTGGACACTCATGCACATGGGCCTGATGTGGTTTTCAAGCTGCTAGGCTGGGACTTGAACAGTGAAGCTAGCTATATGGGATCCAGTGCCTTAATCTCCACGCCACCTGCTGACCTATTTGCATTCGCTAATTGAACTTTTTTTTTTAAGCTCTTACCCACTTGTATCACTCTGAACAATTATGGACTACATATTAAAACATTTTTGTTTTGGGCAAGCAGGTGGCATAGTGGTTAAGGTGCTGGACTCCCACATAGTTGACCACGGTTTGAATCCCGGACCCAGAGGTTTGTAATTCATACTGGACATTTGTGCGTGCATGCCCAAAATCCCAGAGCAAGAAGGGAGGGAAAGGGATTGTGGCCTGGCCATCCCCCCGGGGGGTGGTTTCACAGTTTCACACTTTGTCTCTGGTGAGTACATGAGCCCTATAGCAAAAATCTCTCTGAAACAAAACAAAACATTTTGTTTTATTATGTTTAATTATCATTTGTTTCTGAGGTTTCTTTTTTGTTTTGTAAATTGAGAATTTTCGAATGTTGTTGAGTACAAAAGCAATGGGTCTCGTGCTGGATTTATTCACAGTGTTCGGAGCAGTATCTTTGGCATTAGAGTTGCAGAATACCATTGCCGATTGGTCATTATGTAAAACTGATGATAAATGCCTCATTTCTAAGGCTCTTTTTCTTTTTCTTTTTCTTTTTTTTGGTGTTGTTTTTAAAATTTATTTGGCAGAGGGTGTGTGAGAGGAGAAGCAGAAAACATGCCCCAGTGGGTATGGTTACGCCACCATTCCTTCCCCATTTCTCTGTCCTGTCAGGGTTTGGGGCAGTGCACACATGTATCCAGCATGTTTTTCTTTTCTTTTCTTTTCTTTTTTTTGAGAGATTTTCGCTATAGGGCGCGTGCGCTCGCCAGACAGACAGAGAGACATAGAGACAGAAAGCGAGAAATCACCCCCCAGTGGGGATGGTCACGCTGCAACCCCTTCTCCTCCATTCTCCTCTCGGGATCTTGGGCACGCACGCACATGCGCCTGGCGTGAGTTTTAAGCCACCGGGTCCGGGACGCAAACCGTGGTCGACTACGTGGGAGTCCAGTGACATAGCCATTACGCTAACTGCTGGTTCCCCCCCAGCATGTTTTTCAAGCTGCCGTGGCTGAGATTCGAGCCATGCAGTCAGCCATATGGGAACCACATCCCTTAACCACACAGCACAGGGCCAGTCCTCTAAGGCTTCGTCTTAGTGAATGATACTCTGGTGCAACTCATGAAAAGTTCTCTTCTTGTAAATCCCTTTGCCATGACCGTGAGCTTGACTTGAGCTGAACATTCCGTTTTCTCCCTCAGTAACCATTCCCTCCTCCTGTCATCGCTCCCCTGCGCACCTCCTCTGAACAGAGTATCGGAATTATTTCTTTGCACGCTTCTCTTTCTTACTGGGCTATGAGCTCCTGTGGGGAAGGACCCACCCCTATTCCACTGGTGCCAACACAGTCCCTAACTCTAGAATGTGAACTGAAGGGGACAGGACCACTGGGTGTCCACCTCTTAGAACCGTGCTTAGCATGTGGGTGACCCCTCCATGTACATGACAAGTCCTCAGAAAGTTCATGGGAAACATGAATGATGGAGAAACGACGCACGGATTTCCAAATGTATTTAATACCAAGACAAATCCACATTGATTCCATTTTCCCATAAACTTCGAAGTCGCCTTGCATTTGTTGAATGCAGAAACCAATGTCCTCAGCTGGTACTGGGTAAATATGTGCGGAGTTCATGAACTGGATTGAGGGCCAGCAGGTGGTGTGGTGGTTATGGTGCTGGACTTTCACATGGCTGACTGTGGAAGTCCCAGACCTGGCAGACTGAAAATCATACCGGGCATGTGCGCATGTGTGCATGCATAAGATCCCAAGAGGAGAATGGAGGACAAGGGATCGCAGTGTGGCCATCATCCCAGGGGGTGGTTTCTCACTTTCTCTCTCTCTGTGTCTATCTCTCACATAGAGTTCACCCACCCTAATGGGGGGGGGATTGGTTTGTACTTGTGCAACGTGTTTGATGGACAAAATCATGTTGTTCAATAACCTAGGTATAGGGGTCAGCAGGTGGTGTGGTGGTTAAGGGGTGCTGGACTCCCACATGGCCAACAGCGGTTCAAGTCCTGAATCTGGCGGCTTGCTTTCTCACTTTCCCTCTCTCTCTCTGTCACTCTGTCTCTCTCTGGTCAAATTAAATAAATAAAGTTAAATAAAATAATTCTTAAAACAAACAAAAAAAAAACCCAGACGTAGTGACGGTGTGTGGGAAACATACACCTGGATTTGCCTTTCAAGGTAACATCCTATCAGGAAGATTGGAAACCTGACACTAACCACACCTGGAAGTGGCTAAATCCAGCTAATGAGAGGACGGGAATAAGGAATGGAGGGTGTTTTTAGATAAATGGTTTCTTTCCTTTTCTCTTTTCTTTCTTTTCTTTTTTCTTTTCTTTTCTCTTTTCTTCTTTTCTCTCTTCTCTTCTTTTTCCTTTCCTTTCCTTTTCTTTTTTTCTTTTCTTTCTTTTTTCTTGTTAGAGAGATTTTGCTATAGGGCATGTACATTTGCCAGGGAGACGGAAAGTGGGAAATCACCCCACCCCCCAGGGGAAGATGGCCACACTGCAATCCCCTCGCCTCCATCTTCCTCTTGGGATTTTGAGCACACATGCACATGCCACGCAGGAGTTCTAAGCCACTGGGTCCGGGACACAAACCACAGTCAACTATGTGGGAATCCAGCAATGTGACCATTACGCCATCTGCTGGTTCTGAAACAGAGTGTTCTTAATCCTGCGAGTTCCAGTAGACTGGCATGTGTGGTTAGGTAGTGCTTTCATCCTCTGTGCTTAGGAAATGCTGCCCCGCAGCTGATTAATGTAGGCCTGGTCCTGCAGCTCCGCTGTTAGGGAGCTGGGCCCCACGTGGCCAACTGTTGCTTGAATGTTGGGCCTGGTAGCTTGAAAAGCACACCAGGTGTGAATGCGTGCTTGTCCCAAATCCTGGCGGGAAGGAGGATGGGAGGAAAAAGGATTATGGTGTCACTACACCCTGCTGGGGGCTGCTTTCTCTCTTTCTCTTTGACGAGAGAGAGAGAGAGAGAGAGAGAGAGAGAGAGATTGTGAGAAGGCAAGCCACCATGTCCAGGACTTGAACAGTTGACTATGTGGAATTCCAGCACCTTAACCACCATGCTGCTTGCTGGCCCTCCCATGAACTTTTTAAAGACCCTTCATGTGTGCATATCCTGAACACCTAGAACAGGGCCTGGAACAGGGCAAACACGCAGTAAATCTTTGTTGAGCAGGTAAGTATTTTTCCATAATCCACTCATTAGTGGAACAGAAGACATTTTGTCATCTGACAAGCCTATGTTTCAGTCCTGGCTCTGCCTCTTATGAGTCAGGCTGTTTAACCTGAGTCTCAGTTTCCTCGTGGGCCTCAGAATTCCTGTGGAGATTTTGGAATAAAATGATGAAGTGCTGGATGAGGATTGCTATGCTCTGAATGTCTAAGTTGCCACCACACTCATATGTCGAAATCTAACCCCCAATATGTCGGTGTTAAGAGGTGGGGCCTTGCGAGGCGATTAAGCCAGGAAGGTAGAGCCATTGTGAATGGGATTGGTGCCTTAATAGGCCCAGGGGAGTCTGTCTGCCCCTTTGCCATATGTGGGCACAGCAAGAAGCTGCCATGATGAAGCAGAGAAAGCTCATCAGACACGGGCTCTATAGGCACCTTGATGTTGGACTTCCTAGCCTCCAGAACTGTGAGAAATCAATATCGGTTGTTCATAAATATCCACAGTCTTAAGATATTTTGTTAGAGCACCCCAAGCAGACTTACACATTTTGTGTTTACTCCCTTATTCTAATGCTAGTTTCCCACCATCCCTTCCCTGCTCTTTCAGTGGTGGATGCCTGCTTCTAGTCCAAAGCAGGGCTGGCTCTCTGAAGGTTAGTTTATGTAGGGAAGGAATGAACCTTTTGTAATGGTTATTCTTTTGCATTAGAAAAATCTCAGAAAATGAAAAGCACAGGACAGCTTTTGAACTTTAAACTTAAAACGGTGAGGCCACAGCTGCCTCTCAACTGCTGAGAAAGGAGGAGAAAAGCTAGCCCTCCCTAGAGCCTGCAAATCCCTGCCTTCTGCAGGTTCAGTGGTGGCGAGGTCTAAGACATGAGGCCCAGGGCTGTAGGGAAGTGGTGTAGTGGGGAGATACATTCTGAGTCACTTGGGAAGCAGGTAACTTCGAACTGCAGGAGGGCTGGGCCTGATGGCCAGGGAAGTAAGAGACCACGATGCTTAGTTTCCTTTTAGTTTTAAGAAGATCAGACAGAAGCCAAGGAATAGGTAAAACAGGATGTAAAGTTTATATACAAGAATATAATGTTTATCTGAAATATTTACAAGGTTGGCTAAAGCAATATTTGTACAACTTTTTAAGGTAACTACTATGTATATTACAGGTAAGCTACAATGGTTTAATTTGCAAAAATTAAGTAAAAGAATGTTTTAAACAAGGCTTAAAGTATTCAGGTTGATTATAAAATGTATTTGTTTTACCTTTTATTTAAAGAAATCACGCTAGGAGGAATGGTTAATGTGCTCTTTATAAATGGAAGCACTGCAGCTGGAAACACGTACGAGCGTGTACAGGCCACCGGTTAAGTTTGCAACAAGGATGCACAATGACAAACTCATCGTCAACAATACTTAGACACTGAGTCTTACGCTGGGGCAGAGGAAGATGCTGAGATAAGAGCCAGCTTTATCTCAACAGTGTTTGTGACCCCCAAGTTGGGGTTACAGAGAAAAGTGAGGTGATTTGGTGTTACGGCAACCTCAGTGTCAAGTGAAGATCAGCTGGTTCCATCCAAACAGAACCACCCAAACCCAACAGATCCAAGTCTCAGCTGCACGCCTTCAATGCTAGCTTTCACGTGAGCTGCTTGAAAACTTCCTAACAATATTCAGAGTTTTGTTCGTTTGAAGATTTCTACAAGAGTTGGGTGAGTTTTCCCTTCATGAGAAAACAGCTATCCACTCCTGAGACCTCTTACGGGCCTCGTAACTCAGAAAAGGCTGGGGATGCACATGTGAAAGGCGGGAGAAGCTTCTCCAGGCCGGGGCGGGAGCCGGTGGGACTGTGCTTCGGAAGGGCACCGGCCAGCCAGCTCGAGCCACGCGGCCCCTAGCACTGCAACTTGCGAATGCTGCGGGAGATTCGCTTGAACTCCCTCTGCCCCTTCTGCCACCGCTTTACCGACGTGATCACCAGCTCCCCGCCCTGCTTCTGTCCCATGACCAGATACGGTGCGTTGATGTCATTCAGCTCCTCGCAGGTGCACTGCAAGCTGTCTTTGAGCCACAGCACGGACTTCTTCAGGTCCCTCTCGGACACGCCGTTCAGCTTGTAAATGGTCTTGCTCTTTGTCTCCAGGGTGATCTTGGTGTCTCTGTTGATGTAGGTGATTTCCTTCACTTTGATTTTCAGCGCTAGGGGGACAGGGGCGGAGAGAACCGCACCAGTTATACGAGGGAACACAGCCAGACCGAGTTCCCCAGCCCACCCAGCCATTCTGCTGCGTTCCTGTGCAGCGTGGCCTGCGGGCCAGAAGCTTCCTAGACCTAAGGGGCTGTCAGAGGCTGCAGGTAGGGGGGTGGGAGCTGGGGCAGCAGGTGGCTCTGTTTCTAAAGCCTCAAAGCTTTGGGCAGGCACTTTGTTTCAAATCAGCCACCCTTTTAGAACTCTTTCTCTTTGCAGGACTCAATTATCGTTCCTCCTCTTTTCCCAGCCCTTGTGTTTGTGAGTCTGTCGCATGTGGTAACTGCTCTCCCCAACAAATGACTGCCCCCATTGGAAACTGCGGCATGAAAAGAAAAGGCCTGACTCTTTCGGTGAAACCCGATCCTTCTGCGGCCATAAACTTTAAACTCAATTTATTATGTCAGAGGGGTTTTTGGACAAACCTGTAAGGAAATTGTAGCACACAATCATTGTTTTCTAAAGAACAGATTACGGGGGGGAACAGAATGGATCTTACAGCTGCTTTTGATTTGGTAAAGTAACTAGGAGAAAAAAATATGCAAGACTCTTTTTTTTTTTTAAGAGCACAGCATGTTTGGCCATAAAAGTGTTTTTCTGAAGACCTCATCCTCATAGGCGTTCATTGGCCTGTCCCAGGCCAAGGCGTTTACGGATCGTGTATGCATTGTTTCCGAAGAGTACGTGCCCACTCATTAGAATGCGAGGCCCAAAGTAAGTGGTTTACTAGAAAAGGCACGTTTTATAGGCGTGGGCAGCGTGCTCTGGGAAAGAACACTCTACAGACGGTACATGTTGGAATTAAATTTCAAGACTCCATGAAGGCAGGAAAAGCCTAGCATTTTTTAAGGCTGGAAGGGGTCATCTTGTTAAAATCTCTCGTTAGTATACGAAGAGTCTGCAAGGAACTTGCCTGAGGTTCCAACGTCCTTGCCTAGCGTGGTATTCAACTCAGAATTCTAGACTCCAAACTCTCTCTCATAACGCCACTAGAGTCTCTTGAGGCAATGCCAATTTCTTCTTCTTCTTCTTTTTTTTTGTTTTGTTTTGTTTTTGCCATAGGGTGTGTGTGCTTGCCAGAGACAGGGAGGGACAGACAGAGAGAGGGAAGGTGAGAAATCATCCCCTTGGGGGAATGGCTGCGCCACAATCCCTTCTCCTTCAGTCTCCTGGGATTAGGCATGCACGCACATGTGTCCAGAATGATTTTCAAGCCAGTAGGTCCAAGACTCAAACCATTGCTGGCCATGTGGAGAGCCAATGTCTTAACTATCACACCACCTGCCGGCCCTAAGACAACATCAGATTTTTTTTTTTTTTTAATCCTGGTTGGACCATTGACTTGCCTAACTCCAATGTGTCTTAAAACTCTTGGTGCTGGGTAAGACACTGGACTCCCACATGGCCAACCACGGTTCAAGTCCTGGACTTGATGGCTTGCTTCCTCACTTTTTCTCTGTAGTCAAATTGAAAAATGATCATGAGGGACCAGCAGTTAGCGTAATGGCTATGTCGCTGGACTCCCATGTAGTTGACTGCGGTTCGCGTCCCGGGCCCGGTGGCTTAAAACTCATGCCGGGCGCGTGTGTGTGCGTGCCCAAGATCCCGAGAGGAGAATGGGGAGAATGGATTGCGGTGTGGTCATCCCCCCTGGGGGGTGATTTCTCGCTTTCTATCTCTCTGTCTCTGTCTGGCGAGCACACGCGCCCTATAGCAAAAACCTCTTAAAAAAAAAAATGATCATGATGAATAAAATTAACTGAAATAATTTTTTAAAAAAGCACTGAAAACTGCTCTGTATAGATGAGTTCCTGGTTTTGGTGGAGCTTAATGCATAAATTAGCGATAGAGAACGTTTTGTGTATGTGTAATTCTTTACGCTTTTCTTCTCTATTTTTTCTTAATACCAGAAAGGGGCTCAGACTGCGCCTGTCCTTCCGGTAGACCAGGAAACGGCAGGTGTCCGACCAGGTCTATCGAGGATTTATAACTTGCCCGACCACGGTTCTGTCTGATGTGAGATGCATCCTAACCTTAGTGCTGAATCTCAGAGCTCGTGGGATTTAAGTCATGGACTAGCCAGGCGGAAACGGTGCATGTCCCGTGGCCTCTGCACAGAGGTGGGGGCTGGGAGGGCCCCACAGCGGGAAAGTGGGCTGCCCACGCCACTCAGAAACCTTGTCTCGAGCACATAACTCATTCCTTGCCACCAGGAAATGCCTTACTCCTCCTTCCCGAGCTGTAGCATAACCAGCTTTGCAAACGTTCACCATGGGGACACGTTAGAGACTTCGTTTCCTCTGTTTGGGTTTTCAGCTGTGACCAAAGATAGGGAATCAAAACCCCCAGATCACTTTTCCTGCCCCAGAGGAGGAGGTGGGAGGACAACACTGGCTGGTTCCAAGGCAGACCACTCGTACAGGGAGGCGGGCTGAGTTTCTCTATGAGCAGCGCCAGCCCCCGGGAGGAAGGCCTTCTACATGTGCGCTGCATTTCGGACCACCACGAGGAAGAACATGATGCTCGCTCAGACGACACGTTCTCTGTCACTCTGCCTCGCTTGTCCCTTCTGCCCCCAATGCTCCCCACGGAGCAGGCAGTACGGAATACTTACAAACCATGAGCACACGACGTGCTTCCTGGAACTCAGCTTCCTTCTCCCTTCGTGGGTGGGAAGGAGAGGGGGGTAGGACACGTGTCGGCAAGGCATCTGCGCGTGTGAGCTCTTCCGTGTGCCGACCTCCATGTCGTTTAGGAAGTTTCCTCTCTCTCAAGGGCGAGAACACGGGGAACACGCACACACACCCATCTCTCCTGCTCAGGTCTTCATAAGGCATCAGGCAAATGGAATGTGTGTGTGTGTGTGTGTGTGTGTGTCTCCTAAATCCAACTACTTTGGTACCTGGGACACAACATCCCACTTTTTCGTGGAAGCCAGGAGAGAGCTCTGCGTTACATGTAGCACAAATGACACCGAAGTACCAGAGGAAAATCGCATTCTTTTTTTTTGAGAGGTTTTTGCTATAGGGCATGTGTGTTAGCCAGAAAGACAGAGAGAGACAGAGAGACAGAAAGCGAGAAATCACCCCCAGGGGGGCTGGCCATGCCGCAATCCCTTCTTCTCCATTCTCCTCTCGGGATCTTGGGCATGCATGCACACATGCCCGGCGAGAGTTTAAGCCACCGGGTCTGAGACTCGAACCGTGGTCGGCTACATGGGAGTTCAGCGACATAGCCATTATGCGAACTGCCAGTCCCGGAAAATCGCATTTCAATAGCGTGTTCATGTCACTTTCCTTCAGTGGCATTTTTCTGTCTTGCCCTTAATCAAGTCTCATTGCACAGAAGCTGGGCACCAGGGTTTGGGAAGGTCTGGGGAGGCGGGCTCAGCGCTATCATGCTGAGCATTGTATGCACGTGAACACAGACACACGGAACCCTCCCAGCCCCACGTGCGGCTCTCCCCGAGGGGAAGGGCTGCTTAGGACCCGAGCCACTTCCTTTCCCCCCCTTCCTCAGGAGTATGAACCCTTTCCTAACACTGCGGCTGCGGTTGTTCTGGGACCAGTCAGGGCTAAACCCAGGACACTTGGTGGAAGAGACGGTGGCTGTCAAGAAATGGCCGACTGTTTCCAGATTCAGGGACACAGCCAGGTCTGATTTCGGGGCTGACATGGGAAAGAGATGGGAGGGCACCACAGAGCGAGCTGGAGCGACCTCCCCGGTCTCTGGGGCTTGGCTGGGTATGAACATATTAATGTGGACCTGGCAGAGTCTGCTGAGACAGAGCAGGGGCCGCGTCTGCTCACCAGGAAGCGGGCATCTGCCTGAGTTAGCAGCCGCAAGTGTACCAGCCACTCTAAGATGTCATGAGGTGCCTTCCCCGGGGCCAGCAGACGCAGGACTGGGTAAGGTGCTGGAATCCCACGTGGCTGACCAGGACTGAGTCCCACATTCAGAGGTTTGAAGCTCACGCCGGGCACGTGTGCCCAAAATCCCAAGAGGAGACTGGAGAAGGGATCGTCGCGTGGCCAATCCCCCCAGGGGTGACCTCTCACTTTTCCTCTGTCTCTCTGGCAAGCACCTGTGCCCTACAGCAAAAATCTCTCCCTAAAAAAAACCCCAAAATCAAAAACGGTGCCTGCACTCACAAAGGGCAAGAACACCTTGGGAGTCAGGGTGACGGTCTTGATCACTCTCGCTCCAGACCAAGCACGGATCCCGCGTCTAGCCAGGCTCCTCCCCTCCCTGGGAGCCTGGGACCACAGATCAGGTGCTGGTGGAGTTTTGTGTAGTCTCCAACCCTCTCCTCTTATCATGGTCTCTTAAAGGGACTGACTTACTCTTTATGGGACTTGGAGAACACAACACACATTTTTTTTTTTTTTGGAGAGATTTTCACTGTAGGGCGCGTGCGCTCGCCAGACAGACAGAGAGAGACATAGAGACAGAAAGCGAGAAATCACCCCCCCAGGGGGGATGGTCACGCCACAATCCCTTCTCCTCCATTCCCCTCTCGGGATCCTGGGCACGCACGCACACGCGCCCGGCGTGAGTTTTAAGCCACCGGGTCCGGGACATGAACTGCGGTCGACTACGTGGGAGTCCAGCGACATAGCCATTACGCTAACTGCTGGTTCCCAACACACATTTTTTTTGCTATCTCCAAGCATCATGTCCTCATAGCATCTTTTTTCAAAAAATTATTTTAGTTAACTTTCCTTCTTTATTTATTGTAATTTGTCCAGAGAGATACAGAGAGACAGAAAGTGAGAAAGCAAACCACCAGGCCCAGGGCTCGAACTGCAGCTGACCGGGTGGGACTCCAGTGCCCTTAACCACCACGCCACCTGCTGGCCCCCATCATAGCATCTTTTATGAATCTTGCTAAAGTAAATTTAGCAAAGCTTAAAGACAATTATTTGCCAAAGTGTGGCAAGTGTATCTAGAGGTATTCATGAAAACTTCATAAAAAGCTTCTTTTAAAGATTTTTTTTTTTTGGAGAGATTTTTGCTATAGGGAGCATGTACTTACTGGAGAGACAGAGAGACAGAAAGTGAGAAATCACCCCCCCAGGGGATTGGCCACACTGCAATCCCTTTTCCATTCTCCTCTCAGGATCTTGGGCACGCATGCACATGCACCGGGCGTGAGTTTTAACCTGCTGGGACCAGGACTCAAACCATGGTCAACTATGTAGGAGTCCAGTGACTTAACCAAGACGCCATCTGCTGGTCCCTTAAAGAGATTTTTTTAAGATGATGTTTCAAGGTTGTTAGGTCAACTAGGTTAGCTGTATTCTCAGCAAACTATTCTTTCCTTTTTAATTAAGCCCTCCTCCCCCGAATGATTAACCAGTGTTGTGGACACATTCGTTAGTGATGGAACATAGAGGAATAAATTATCATCGGTTAGGAATAAAGATCTTTCCATTTGGTACCAGAGTCGATTTTTTTTTTGGAGAGGTTTTTGCTATAGTGCGCGTGCGCTCGCCAGACAGACAGAGACAGACAGAGAGATAGAAAGCGAGAAATCACCCCCCAGGGGGGATGGCCACGCCACAATCCCCTCTCCTCCATTCTCCTCTCGGGATCTTGGGCACGCACGCACACGCACCTGGCGTGAGTTTAAGCCACCGGGTCTGGGACGCGAACCATGGTTGACTACGTGGGAGTCCAGCGACATAGCCATTACGCTAACTGCTGGTTCCCAGAGTCGATTTTTGTTTGTGGTCAACGTAAAGCCTGACATTGGTTTTGCTACGGCTACTTTTCACATTCCTTCCCTCCGTACACCTGCCGGATGATGAGACTGGCTCAAGATTATGCTTGCTGGCAAGAAAAATCTAGAATGAGATTTATTGGGTTGTCGGGAAAGTCATGGTGCATTTCTGTAGAGAAAAATAAGTGTGGCACTGAAAATTGATCATTTGGGGCTGGCAGGTGGCATGGTGGTTGGGGCACTGGACTCCCACATGGCCAACCACAGTTCACGTCCTGGACCTGGAGGCTTGCTTTCTCACTTTCCCTTTTTCTGTCTGGTCAAATAATACTACTACTACTAATAAAGAACAAATGATTCTTTAAGAAAATTGATCATTTGGCTAATTGTCAGTATTTTCCACTGAAATGAACAGAGACTCTCACCTAAAAAGATAAAACTCAAGACAAGATAGTTATGCAAGACCTAGGACAGAGCCATGAGAAGAGTTTGGGAGAAATGAACTCCACTGCAGTTTTTATCTGTCACGAGCAACATGTAAAGACCTGCCCCTTGAGGTTTCGCTGGTAAATGGAACCTCTGGCAGTGAAGCCTGGTACCGCCGCTGGGGTATTACTCACCGAAGTCATTTTTACAAAGCGTCTCCATTATGTCGTTGTCGTCCTCGTTTTTATTTTTGCAGGCTTCACATACCTTCGGAGCTGGAAAAGTGAAAGGCCGTCTTTAGTAGGTTTGCTTAAAAGGAAACAGCAGGCGGCATTTAAACAACTGGCAGGGGTTTACCCCGACTCCAACTTCTGCCCCTCTAGAAACACAAAACCACTCCCCGGAGCGGGCCAGTGGGCTGCAGGGCATTCTATCTGTAGGTTTGTTTTTTTGAGAAGCTCCGTATCCTTCTCCACGGTGGCTGCAGAACCCACATTGTGTGCTGTGGAAATGTACGGTGATCCAATGTAAATTTAAAAAAAGGGATCACTCATTCCTCAGAGAGTGCCCTGTGCGCCCCATCTTCAGCTGGGCAATGAGAGGGACCCAATATTATATTAAATGATGACTCTTCAGATTAAAAAGGAGTTGGATGGGACTCCTATGTAGTCGACCACGTTTAGAGTCTCAGACCCGTTGACTTGAAACTCATGCCGGGCGTATGTGTGTGCGTGCCCCAAATCCTGAGAGCGGAGAAGGGACTGTGGTGTGGCCATCTCCTCTGAGGGTGACTTTTCACTTCCTGTCTTTCTGTCTCTGTCTCTCCAGCAAGCGCATGTGCCGTGTAGCGAAAAAAACCTCTTTCTGGGGAAAAAAAAGGATTTGGAGAGTGGACAGGTGTGTGGACCTAGAGTTCACTGGACAAGGTGCAACTTCCCCAGCTCTCGGACAAACTCAGTCTGAAGAAGTCATTGCCAAAGCCTCTGTAAGCAGAAAGTGCCCAAGAGCCAAAGACTCTTGAGGGCGTTGGGAAAACTGGTAACGATAAAATACTGTTAATATCTTTTTTCTTTTTTCTTTCTTTTTTTCCCCATAGGGCAGGTGCGATTGGCAGAGAGAGACAGTGAGAAATCACCCCCCAGGGAGGATGGCCATGCTGCAATCCCTTTTCCTCCATTCTCCTCTCAGGATTTTGGGCACGCACACGTGCCTGGTGTGAGTTTCCAGCCACAAGGTGGGGGACTCGGATGGTGGCCAGCCGCGTTGAAGTCCAGTGCCATAGCCACTCCATAAAACACTGCTGAAAAAGATGTTTTTTTCTTGGGACCAGTAGATGGCGTCATCGTTACGTCGCTGGACTCCCATGTAGTTGACTACAGCCGGGTTCAGGACAGGCGGCTTAAAACTCATGCCGGCGTGTGTACATGTGTGCCCTAAATCCTGAAAGAACAAGAGAGGAGGAGGGATTGTGGCGTGTTCATTCCCCCCCAAGGGAGGTGAGTGTGATTTCTCACTTTCTGTCTCTGTCTCACCAGTGAGTGCATGCGCTCTATAGCAAAAATCTCTAAAAAAAGACAAAACAAAAAAAGATGGTCTTTGGCAGCCCCAGGATGCCAGCAGGCTGTGTTCTGTAGAGCTCGGTGTCTGGGGGGGGGTTTCAAGGGACTTTTGTCTGGGTGGGGGTGGGGGGGGTGGCTGCTGTTGTCAGGACCCCACTGCGCTGTCTCCGTCTCGGGAACACATCACACTAACTGTGGCCTCTGGCTGTTTTCTCACTCGCCACCCCCTTGTATGTTCCCCAAGCTTGTGCTGGAGTTAGGCGGCATTGATGTCACTGTTATCGGCAAGCTCACTGCTACAAGTTCTCGCTTCTCTCTGTTTCAGACTCAGCACACACACACGCACACGCGCGCGCACGCACACCTGTTCCTGAAGACAGTCAAAGATGAAGCAAAACCATCTAGGGGGTCTGACCAAACCTAGGAATTAGCACTTATTCCAGAGCCTGCTGAAGACTCTTCTAAAAGCTTTGGATTTCATGGGAAAAGGAAAACAAAAACGTGTTTCCTTTCTGCCTTTGAGAGACATGTCTGTGTTCTCTTTAAAACGGGGGTGAAATGAGAAGGTTCTCCCTAATATACAATTTGAAAGTTCAAAGAACAAAACCTTCTGAGACTCACACTGTTAGACTTATTGATCAACTTGAAGAAGTAACAAGTACATGTCACAAACTGCCTGTTGCAGGAGAACAGGACTTTGGACAGGGGATAGTGGGTGCTCCCGGTGGGAAGGAAGGAAAACAAAAGCCACCCAGCAACCCCCCGCCCTTGGCTCCTCCCACCCAAACAAAATGAAACGTTTCCAATTAGGAGTCTCAGAACGTATATAAAATGTTACTAACCTGCACTGCTTGGGCTACAGTGTGTGTTGGGCAAATGTTTGAAAAATGCCAAACATTTGCAATAAATTAGAAATCTAGCCAATAAGATGATTGCAAACTCCCAGCGCCTGCCAGGAAAGACTGCTCACCAACTTCGCCTTTTCTTTAACTAATGATGTCTGTAGGAAAACAATCAGAGATTGAAAGAGATGCTGAAGCCCAGAAAGGGATCAGGAAACCCCTTCTCCGTCAGCCCCAGAGAATCAGCTCAGACACAATGTAGACGTTTTTCTTTCAGGAAGACTTCTCAAGAGCATGAGGTTTTCATTGCTTTGATGGTTTTTGCGCAGGAACGCCCCCCTCTGTTTTCTAAAAACCTGGGACACTTTTCTTGCGTGCTTTCCTCCAGTTAATTGAAACCACTCCTAAGATAAAAGCTGATAGTGACAGGGTTCCTGGAGATTCCCTTTACGCCCTCTTCCTCAAACACCCCAGCAGTCAGCAGCCTGACTCGATTTCCCACACTCTCCAAACCACTCTTGGTTTTATTTGCAAAACCTAAATTGGCACAGGAGGCAAAGGACCTTTAGAAAGTTGATGTGTTTATGCATCTGGGTCACCTTGCCTGCAGGGAGCTGTGGGACTAGAATCCTACCCAGCGGTAACGAGGTGTGGAATGAGGCTGAGAGGCGCCTCCGCCAGGGTGCCCACCAACCCCTCAGTACAAACCGGCTTCCACCACTCGCAGAGGGCAACGACAATTGTCCAACTGTAGAGAAAGCTGCCTCTCGGTTCTCCCTCTGGATTGTCCCTCCGAGTAGCTGGTAAAAGTCGGAAGGACATGGGGAGACTCGGGGTGGTGTTCAGATCTGAAACAGGCTTCTCGGGATGACAGATCAGAGAAGGCACCTACCCTCCCGGGACGGGCACCCCCAGCCCAGGCGCTCCGGGGCGCGGGGTGGGGCAGTGGTAAGAGGGGAGGCTTACCTTCCTCGGTGGCCGGCAGGAGGTGGTCGCTGCTCGCGAGGGGGATGCAGAGGTCGTTGTCCTGGGGGAACCGGTCGCACTGGAGCATGTCCGGCCAGGGGAAGCCAAAGGCGGACATAACCGGGGCGCAGCGACCCTTCACCTGCGCGCAGAGCGAGCGGCACGGCTGGATGGTCTCGTCCAGGTCGTCGAGGCAGACCGGGGCGAAGAGCGAGCACAGGAACTTCTTGGTGTCCGGGTGGCACTGCTTCATGACCAGCGGGATCCAGGCGCCCGCCTGCTCCAGCACCTCCTTCATGGTCTCGTGGCCCAGCAGGTTAGGCAGCCGCATATTCTGGTACTCGATGCCGTGGCACAGCTGCAGGGTGGCGGGGATCGGCTTGCAGTTGCTGCGCTTGTGCGAGAAGTCGGGCTGGCCGAAGAGGAAGAGCCCGCGCGCCGAGCCCAGGCAGCAGAGCGCGGCGAGCAGGAGCGGCAGGCGCGAGCC
>NW_006159767.1:647083-648846 GCF_000334495.1 Tupaia belangeri chinensis
AAGCCCGCGCGGCTCTGGGGGGCTCCGACCCGGGGGAGCAGAGCGAGCTGCCGCTGGGGCGCAGCCAGGTTCCTCGGCCTTTTTAATGCAAATCTGGCGGAGGGGGGCGGAGGGAGGAGCCAGTGCAGAGTAATCCGAGGAGGCTCGGTCCCTACTTTCTGGGGCTGGGTTTCCGCTGAGAATGCCCCTCACGCTCCGGGCACGCCAACCCCGCGGCGCCCCCTCCCCAGCTGCGGCGGCGCGCGCTCCGGGGCCGCGTTAAACCGCACACAAACGGGCGGGCCCGGGGTGGGCGGGAACACGCGAGGCCCCCCGCGAGGCCCTGGCCCGGGGTCGTTTGGTCCCAGCCCCACGTTTCTGCTCCCGCCGCGGGACTGGGGCCCTTTGTGTGCAGGGCTCCAGCCTGGAATTTGCCGGCCCGAGGTAGCCTCAGGGAACCTCGTTTCCTTCCGAGAGTTTTGGCACAGCGCATGCGGCGCGCTCCCCCAGGCCCGGGAGGCGCGTTGCCCCTGCCGCTAAAAGATCCGAATCACAAACAGAGCTGTGGGCAAAAGACGAAATAGCAAGGAAGCGGCGGGGCTGCTATTTCGCTGGGCGAGTGTCTGGAAGTCTCTTCTGGATCACACAGAGCTGCCCGCCATTCCCCGGGTCTGGAGGAGAGACGTCCCTCCTAAATGAACCGGAGGATCGAATCCGCGCGGGCATCCCGGCGCTGGCGCCCCGCGCGCACACAGGGCGCTCTGCGGGGCGGAGGTTGGGCCCAGGGCTCGGTTTGGAAAGCCTGTTGCCCGGCACGAGGCTGGCGGATAGCGTGGCGGGTGGGCAGGGCCGGGGGAGGGGCCGTGGCCCAGGCGGGACCCGCGCGCTCCTCCTTCGCGTGCCGGGGGCGCAGGGCAGGGCGCTGGCCCTGCTCCCGGGGGACTGGGGAGCTGGTGACTGAGCACTGCGGACGGCGAGTTCCAGCTGGAGCCGGCGATCCGGTGCCGAAAGGGAATGAATGGGGGGGAGGGTCCTGGTCCCTAACCGCCCCACACCCTGGCCGAGCCGGAGCTAACCCCGGGGCGCGAGGCCCTTTCCACGTAAGGCGGGTCATTGTTCCTGCCTCCCGGCCACGGAGGCGTCGGGCTCAGCCCGCGGCGTCGCCATTTCTCGGCTCCTGGAGGTGCTGTGACCTTCGTCCCCCACCTCCAAACCCCCGGCCCGCCACCTGCACGCTTTGTGGTCCGGCTGCTTGGAAAAGGGGATTAACGGGTGGGGGGCGAGGGCCCCACTGTGTTGTCGCTGTCCTGCCTGGCCGTAAACGCTCCAGGGAAATCCGGGAATCGGACCCTACGTAGAGGCCCAGCGGCCACCTTCCCTCCCCGTCACGGTCGCACCATCGAGGACGGCCCGGGGGGCAGCAGAAGACCGTTCTCCCCCCAGATCGGGCCCGGGCCTTTCCGTCTCTCTCTAGAGCACCAAGCGGCCTAAAAGCCCCCGCCCTAACTCGGGCTACCTTGCAAATAACCCCCGAGGGGAGGGAACACAGCAGACCCCGGAGTTAACCAGCGCCCGAGCGCGGAGGGATGCTAGGACTTGAACCCGCGAGTGGGGGAGGACCCTGTGTCTCCGCCGCCCTCAGACCCCAGCGCTCTCCCTGGGTCACCTCCGACCCGCAGATCCCCTCGCTGGGGGCTCGAGGAACCTTAAGCCGGGAGGGCTGATTTGAGGCCCACCAGCGCGGCCGCACTCCGGGAGCAGCCAGGGACCCCGGCGTCTGGCTG
>NW_006159767.1:648980-649490 GCF_000334495.1 Tupaia belangeri chinensis
CGGCCGCCGCGGCCCCTCCCCGCACCTGTGCCACCCAGCCTGACCCCTCCTGCGCCAGCGCTCCACCTTCCCCGCCTCGGGTCGCGCCCCACTGCCCTCCCCTCCCACCTCTAGTTGGCGCCCGGCCAAGCGCGTGCCCGAGTGACAAGGGCAACCGCAGGACGAACTGATTGCTGGGAACAGGAAGGGAATCCCGCAGAGGCTGCTCAGCGACGGTGTGGACGCGCTTCTCTCCCGGTCCCGCGCGGCAGCACCCAGCGCGCCCGCGCTAAGCGCCCTGGGGAGAGGCGCGCACTTGGTCCGGCCCCTCCGCTGACCCTTCCGGAGCGCGACCCTTCCTCACTTTCTTTTGGCCTCTGGGCCACAGGTCTCCAAAGACTTTATGAAAAGTCGCCAAAGACTTTTTGTTTTGAATCAAGCGGAGACCCCTCCCCGCCCGCCTGGTACCTGCGCGGTGTAAGGGCGGGAGCCAGCCCCCTCCCTCGTCTGTAAACTGGGAGGGGGCTCTGC
>NW_006159767.1:649575-649795 GCF_000334495.1 Tupaia belangeri chinensis
GGCTCCGTCTCGCTCAGCCGCTGCAGGCCTGGACGAGCCACGCTCTGGGTTTGGCCTCGCCCCTCTGCCTGGGTGTCTCCCGTGGTCAGGGCACGAAGAATCTCGCGGAATCTCGAGGGACAAAGAAAGCCCCTTCCTCTGTTTCCCGCGCAGGCCGGCTTCTCGGCCGGACCCCCGCCCCCGGGGTCGCGCGGCGCACTGCCGCCACGGCCCGGGCGGT
>NW_006159767.1:649870-652280 GCF_000334495.1 Tupaia belangeri chinensis
CCGCCTCCCCGCCCGGCCCCCCCCCCCCGGGGTCGCGCGCCGCCCTGCCGCAGGGCCCCGGCGGGTGCTGCCCCTGCGCTGCAGCGCGGGCCGTTCCTCTCCCGCCAGCCCAACTTCTCCGACAACTCTGCTACCAAAGTGCCTCGGCGGCCAGGACCCTCACCCCTGCTCAGAGATGCTGTGCTGTTCCGGGGTCTCCAAGATCCGGAATCACTTGACCCTGCACGCGCTGGGCACCCATCCAGAGCGGGGAAGCGAGCCTCCCACCCCGCAGTGAAAGCGCGAGGACTTCTCCCCGAGAAGTAGTGTGAGCAACCAGGGAAAAGAGGCTCGCTGGTACCTGCGTAAAGTGCGGGTTCTGAATTCCGTAATCTCTAACTCCTTAATCCCGCAATGCACACTGGGGCGGAGGGGCAGCCTTGAATTCATTCGAAACATGCTTTTTAGCCCCCAAAGAGCCATATCGCTTCTCTCAGACGGCAAAGCTGGGGGTTTCGATGCTCTTATAAAAGGAGTGTGGGAGGGATCAGGCCTTTACGATGACTCCAGAACCCAGGCGAATGTAGTTACCCCGAGAGGTTAGCCCTGGGGCGCACAAAGAAAGGTGCCCCTGCTCCCCGGAAAGGCTGCCCTCACGGACCGACGAGGTCGGCCCTGCGTCCCGACAGCTTCCCTGCCACCCGGCAGGTGGGGTGCCTGCTGTCCTGCGCACAATTAGGCGGGAGGAAACGGGGGCGCGTAGGGGAGGTAACTCGGACCAGCTCGCTCAGTGGGTGGGACAGCTATTGGCGCTCTCCGGATGTCGGTGACATCACAGCTCCAGCCAGCCTGGGGACCGGGCTCCTGGCCTGCAGGGGTCTCCGACAGAGTGGGCGTTCGGTCCTCATCCGGGCGCAGGGCAGCAGGGGGGTGGCACCCCTCTTTCTGCGGGGACCGCGCGGGCCTGTCCTGTCCTGCTGGCGCCCGCGGTGCGCCTGCTGCAGCGTCTTCCTGGCAGCCGTCTGGGGGCGCCGTTTCCCAGAACAGACACGGTCCCACTAGGCTTGCAAGCCGGCTCCCCTTACGCCGCAGAGGCTCTGCGTCCTTCACGGTCTACTTTCTGGGAGAGAAAACGGCTTTTCTTGGGCCGGGGATGGGGAGGTGGTTACCGCATTACTTCGCCGGTGGTCCCCCCTCCTCTCGTCCACGCGAGGATGTCGGCCACTGCTGGAAGGCGTGGGTGCTTGCTGGCGCCACGCGGGGAGCAGGTGCCGTTCCAGGTGGCCCCTCGGCCCGGGCAGCCCACGCGCACATCTCGGGGACCGCAGAGCCTAGCCTGCCCCTCGCCAAGCCAACCCGCGGATGCTTAGCACAGGTGTCCTTGCAGGTTCGATCTAGGGCCTCGAGGGCACTGGGACTGCAGAGACCCAAGAAGCAGGCGATGGTTCCAGGGGACAAGGCACCCACCAACTCAGCCCCACCGAGGCCAGTTCGCCGCGAAGCAGCTCGTCCCGCGGAGCGCTCCGATTGCTGGGTCAGTGCGACCCGTCCCGCCGCTGGTGCAAAGCGAGTGTAGGTGGACCTCCAGTCTAGAGGACACTTTGTCCAAGTACCGCGGATTTGCGCATCGAGAAAGGCTAAAGGATACTTTCTGGAGCTCCGTAGAAAGTGTTTTAAAACCAGCCGCTGCAAAGATGAGCACCACCTCACAGCGATAACCCCCAAGCGCAACGGAGTCGTCGGAGTCGTCGTCTAGCTGTTCCCGGTCATGCGAGTGCTTTGGGGACAGCTGCTGGGTGACTCACGAATAGAGGGCGGGGATGGAGGGGCTCTGGGGCTGGTAACTTGGAGAGCCTGGGTCTGTTTTTTTCTATTGTTCCTTCGAAGAGAAAATGGCCCGAGACATTTGGGGAGAAGGGGTGGGACTAGGCCTTGGAATCGGTCATGAGAGTGCTTTGGGGACAGCTGCTGGGTGACTCACGAATAGAGGGCGGGGATGGAGGGGCTCTGGGGCTGGTAACTTGGAGAGCCTGGGTCTGTTTTTTTCTATTGTTCCTTCGAAGAGAAAATGGCCCGAGACATTTGGGGAGAAGGGGTGGGACTAGGCCTTGGAATGTCCTATTTCCATCCTTGGACTGCTCCTTTTTTAAAAACTCTATCTGTATCTCTATCTATCTATCTATCTATCTATCTATCTATCTATCTATCTATCTATCTTCTATCATCTATCTCCTATCTATCATCTATCTATCTATTATCTATCTATCATCTATCTATCTCTATCTATCTATCTATCTCTATCTATCATCTATCATCTATCTATATCTATCTATCTTTATCTGTCTCTATCTATTTATCTATCTATCATCTATCTATATCTATTATCTATCTCTAACTATCATCTATCTATCTATTATCTATCTATCATCTA
>NW_006159767.1:652670-659512 GCF_000334495.1 Tupaia belangeri chinensis
TATCTATCTATCTATCTATCTATCTATCTATCTATCTATCTATCTATCTATCTATCTATCTATCTATCTATCTATCTATCTATCTATCTATCTATCTATCTATCTATCTATCTATCTATCTATCTATCTATCTATCTATCTATCTATCTATCTATCTATCTATCTATCTATCTATCTATCTATCATCTATTTCGGGGGGCAGCTGAGCCGCACCACCCTCTGGGAAGAAAACTCCGGGCTGTGAGTGTGCCGCCTGTCACAGCAGAGGGGCCCAGGTTTGCTGGCCGGGTAGTAATTCCTTGGGCTTCTGTTTCAGAAGATTTGAAATTGTGTCAGCTGTATACACCTAGTCCTTTTCTTCTCATTCTTGTTCTTCCTCTTTTTTTTTTTTTTGAGTTTGCTAGAGAACACATACTCTCACCCGAGAGAGAGAGAGAGGGAGAGAGAAAGCGAGAGGGAGAACCACCCCCTGGGGGCATGGTGATGCCACAGCCCCCTTTCCCTCTATTCTTCTCTGGATATTTTGGGCATACACACGTGCACTTGGTATGATTTTCAAGCCAGTGGGTCTGGGACGTGAACCATGGAGTCAGCCATATGGGATCCAGTGCCTCAGAATCATTTTATTGAATTTTATTCATTGACACTATTGTTATTACTTTTTTTGGGGAAGTTGACCAGAGAGAGACAGAGAAGGAAAGTGAGAAAGCAAGTTGCCAGGTCTGGGACTTGAACCATGGTTAGCCACATGGGAGTCCAGCTGCCTTAACCACCACACCATCTGCTGGCTCCTTGGTCCCATCACGTATAATTCCTCAAGTACGTTTTATACTTTCTCCTTCCTTCGTCTGCCCTTTTCCCTGTCTCCTTCTGAGGTCTCAGGAGGTCATTGCTCCCAAAGTGTGAAACTGCCAAGCCTCTTGAAAAGAAATTTCTCCTAATTGCTCACAGTAGGGAATCCTGAATGGAAACAGCAAGAGCCCCAGTCATTCACAGTGGGGCTCAGCAACAAGGTCCCCACTGTCCCACTCCAGGGAGACAGACCTGCCCCACTGTCTGATTCAGACCTCAGGGGTCATGGGCTAAGCTGGGGTTCCTACCCCCCCCCCCCCCGGGGGGGTTAATCAGATCAGAAGGCAAAGCCAATGCAGTAAAACCTATGGGCCCTCCAGTGCCGGATGGAGTCTGAGTTCCTGCGCCCAGAGAAGCTCCTTGCAGGGATGAAGCCCAGAATAAAAAACCCTTTGTCATCTTACTGAACTGACTTTGGGACACGCTTTTCCGTACTCTGAGTGTGTGTGTGTCTATCTGCTTGGGTCTTTGTAATGGTAGCTTTTTTTTTTTTTTAAGATGTTTTTGCCATAAGGGCGTGTGCGCTTGACAGACAGACAGAGAGAAACAGAGAGACAGAAAGCAAGAAATCACCCCCCAGGGGGAATGGCCATGCCGCAGTCCCTTCTCCTCCATTCTCCTCTCGGGATCTTGGACACGCACGCACACATGCCTGGCGTGAGTTTAAGCCACCGGGTCCGGGACGCGAACCACGGTCGACTACGTGGGAGTCCAGCGACATAGCCATTACGCTAACTGCTGGTCCCTATAATGGTAGCTTATAAATGCTACCCAAACTAACATGTCAGATTCATTAAAATGATTCATTTTTAATGACATATTCATCTTCAGTAAGTCACAGGATTCAGAGGAACCATTAAATCTATAAATTAGAAAGACTTTGTTTTCGGTTGATTTAGGGCTGAGTGTCACCAACTGGTAATTTCAAACTGCAGTAGCCGGCATCTGAAATTGAGCGCTCTGACCGAATTCATCAGCACTGTTAGCAAAATGTCATTAGTAAATAGAATATTTCTTAACTCGTAAATTCCCGCTGGTACAGTGAGGAGTGGGATATTATACAGAAATCACATTTCCAAGTGCTAATGGGTTCTTGGGACTTGGACAGTCTGTGAGGTGACTGGTGAGCATTTTGGTCTTGTTGCCCAGAGCTTTGCTGTTTTCCCTTAAATCCTCCTTGAAATTTTACTTTTTAATCAAGAAGAAATTCATGACAAGTTTTGTGCTGGAAGAGAATACGGAAGAAAAGAGTGCTTTCACACTCATGCTAGCTCAGAAACCCTCTTTTCTGTCCAAATTCATCTGGATTAAAGCTTCAAGATGAAGGGGCCAGCAGGGGGCGTGGTGGTTAAGATGCTGAACTCCCACATGGTTGATTGTGGTTTGAGTCCTGGACCTGGTGGCTTGAAAGTCACACCAGGGGGGCCGGCAGGTGGTGTGGTGGTTAAAGGTGCAGGACTCCCATATAGCCGACCATGGTTTGAGTCCTGGACCTGGTGGCTTGCTTTCTCACTCTCTCTCTCACTCTGTTCTTCTCTAGTCAAATTAAAAAATAAATAAAGAAATAAAGTTAAAAATAAAATAATTCTCAAAAAAAAAAAAGTAAAAAAAAAAAAAAGAAAGTCACACCAAGTACTTGTATGTGCTGCCCAAAATCTCAGGAGGAGAGTGGGGAAGAAGGGATTGCATCTTGGCCATCCCCCTGGGGTGGTGATTCTTCATTTTCCCTTTCTCTGTCTCTCACTGTCTCCCTCTGTCTCTCTCTACTGCGTGCACATGACCTATGGCAAAAACCTTTAAAATAAAAAGCTTAAAGATGAGCAAAATTATCTAACGTTTTTCTATAATCCATTTTTCCCTGGAATACATTCTGAAAACTCCGCATCTTTAAATACTGTCTTTTAAAAAAAGAATCAGATTGATTTCTTCTGAGAGAGGGAGAGGGAGTGGGACCCTGTGCAGTCCACCACAGCTTCAGCCAGCCTGGATCCTGGGCATCACAGTGCCGGGTGTGCACAAGGGAGACCGTGGGGTGTCAGCCTGTGACCAGCATCTCAGAGTGCTGTGTTCCCACTGTGCCACTGGATGGGCCCTAAATACTGCCGTTCTGAATATCCTCTGCTTGGAACTAAGAAGTAGAAACCTTTTATGTACATGCTAGCGATCGTCCCACTCAGAGAAGTTGGGTGGGGGGCAGAGGAGGGAGGGGGTCCATTTTGTTTGTGCCTGGCATCGAAACTAGATTTCTTTCATTTTGAAACTTTCGAGGAAAAGGTGCATTATTCCCTAGACCATCCCAGAGTATCTGAATGGCTTTCGGGTAATCACTAGAATGAATTCCACAGGCTGTCACCTTGTCATCATAGGTTGGGCATATATGAGGATACTTTGCAACATTTGCAGAACATTGGAATGAAAGTTTGAGCTCATCCTGGTGCAATATCGTTTGAAATCCATATATAGTTTTTTCATAATACATGTTTCCTATGAACTTTTTGAAGAACTTGTATTTCCCTCCCATTCTTCTCTGTCTTTCCGTTCTTAGTTTTTTAAAAAAGATTATTTACTTTATTATTATTATTATATTATTATTATTATTATTATTGTTATTTAACTTGGTCAGAGAGAGAGAAAGTGAGAAAGTGAGCCACCAGGTCCGGATCTGAAACTGGTTTGTCATGTGGGAGTCCAGTGCTTTAACCACCATGCCACCTACTTGCCCTGGTTTTTGCCATAGAGTGTGTATGTTTGACTGTCAGAGAGACAGAGAGCGGGAAAGTGTGAAATCACGCCCTCAGAGGGGATGGCCACACAGCAATTGCTTCTCCTCTATTCTCCTTGTAGGATTGTGGGCACACAGACACATGCCTGGCATGATTTTCAAGCTGCTGGGTCTCGGGCTTGAACCGTGATCGGCCATGCAGGACGCCTTGATCACCATGCCACCTGCTGGCCCTGACCCACCCCTCTTTGATCACAGATGAGGTAATTAGTAGCCTAGTGCCTAAAGAAGAAACTCCTCAGGTCCCTTGGCATTTCATTCCATCCATCCAATCAGAAGACTGGGGGACCTCTACCATGAGGATAAAGAACTCTGCTCATTGCACTTGGATAAAGGGCAAAGAGCCCCCAAGAGCCTCAGAGTGAACTGGATGTTGCTTGGTGAAGGGACAAAGCAACAGCGAACAAGCCACTTGCTGGCTATGTCTAAGGACCTTAGCTGCTTTTCACGGTGAGATGCAACACTCCATCGGAGAGCAGTCAGAGACTCTTCTGTGAATTAACCAAGGGAGATTAGACTGTCCAGTTTATAAATTTGCTTTATAATTTATAATTTACTTTAAAAACCCTGTAACATAACATGGACATTTTAATGACCCATGAGAATAAAATATGTCTCCTGAACAATTGCATTTCCCTAATCGACAGCCAGCAACTGGAAAGAAGATGAAGACGGGGAGAACAAATTGAAAATCAAGTTTGAGACTTTTCATTCTCTGCACACTTCCCCCTCCTAAATGCTTCTTTTTGTGTATAAAAGTAATATATGCTCCACATAAAATATCGGACAACTCAGAAAGAAATAAAGAGGAAAGTGGAATAATTTCTAATTTCACTGCCTAGATCTACAAAAAAAAAAAAAGTGACAAATAGTTATATTCTTTTAAGAAAAAGTGAGCACACACAAAGCTTTATTAAAAAAAATCAGTCAAGGGCCCAAAATCTAGAGAGGAGAATGGATTGTGGCCTGGTCATCCCCCTTGTGGGGGTGATTTATTCCTTCCTTCCTCTCTTCCTTCCTTCCTTCCTCTCTCTCTCCCTCCCTCTCTCTCTCTCCCTCCCTCCCTCCCTCTCTCCCTCCCTCCCTTCCTTTCTTCCTTTCTTTCTTTTTCATTCTTTCTGTCTCTGTCTCTGAATTGCATGTGCCTTAAAGCAAATTTAAAAAATGCAATCAAGTGATTTCTCTTTATATATATATATATATAATTTTATTATTATTATTTTATGTATTTGATTGCTATACATAATTTGGCTTGCAAAGAGCATTTACCCAACATGAAATACACCTCAGACTAGTCCAGTTGAGAATACTATACATGTTATCATCAACAGGTAATAAATCATTTCTGTGTCCCACGAATGTCTTGCCTCTCTATTTTTCCCTCTATTTTCCTTCCCTATTCTGTTTTCCTCTCCCACCCTCCTTCCACCCTGTCTCCAGTGTCCATAAACGATTTTCAATGCTTTTATGTCCTCCAGTCTTTCAGTCTCTACCGTAGAGTGCAGAAAGTCAGTATATATTAAGTGGAGACATGCAATATCTTTATCTCATAGACTGCCTTCCTTCACTCAGCAATAAATCTTCCATATTCGACCACTTTCTATCAAATGCCAGGGTCTTGTTGTTTTTTTTTAAATGACTGAATAGTATTCCGTAGAGTGTATGTGCCACACTTTTTCAATCCACTCATCTGTTTGTGGGCATTTAGGTTGGTTCCATGTCTTAGCAATTGTGAATAATGCTTCAATAAACATTGATGTGCAAGTGCTTTTCTGACAGCATTCTCCTGTCCTTTGGGAAGATAACCAGAAGGGATTGCTGAATCTAATGGTAGTTCTATTTGTAGATCTTTGAAGAACCTCCATATTGTTCTCCACAGTGGCTGGACCAATTTACATTCCCACCAACAGTGTAGGAGTATTCCCCTTTCACCACAACCCAATCAACACTTAAAATACAAAAAATACATTTTTGTTTGTATTTTTAATCACCATTCTGACAGGGGCTAGGTGGTATCTCATTGTGGTTTTAATCTACATCTCCCTTAAGATGAGAGATGTTGAGCATTTCTTCATATGCTTCTTGGCCGTTCATATGTCTTCCTTAGAGAGTTGTTTATTCAGCTCACTTTCCCGTCTTTTAATTGGGTTAATAATTTTCTTCTGGGTAAGCCGCTTGAGTTCCCTGTGTATTCCGGTTATGAGCCTCTTATCTGAGACATAGTTAACAAAAATACTCTCCCATTTTGAGGACTGTCTATTCACACTAATTACTGTGTCCTTTGCTGTGCAGAAACTTCTTAATCTGATGTAATCCTACTTGTCTATTTTTGGGATTATTGCCTGTGCTTTGGGGTCTTGATTAAAAAGTCTTTGCCTACTCCAGTGTTTCCCAGAGTTTCCCCAGTGTTTTCTACCAGTAATTTTGTAGTTTGAGGTCTTAGGTTTAATCTTTGATCCACTTTGAGTTGATTTCTGCTAATGGTGAAAGATGAGGATCCAGTTTTATTTTTCTGCAGATGGATAGCAAGGTTTTCCAGCACCATTTTATAAAGAGATTATCCTTTGCCCACTAGATTGACTGTTATCCTTTGTGGAAAATCATTTGGGTGTATGTTTTGGGGTTCATTTCTGGGGTCTTTATTCTACTCCATTGGCCCACCAGTCTGTTTTTGTGCCAATACCATGCCATTTTGATTATCACAGATTTATAGTATATTTTGGGATCAGGGAATGAGATTTCGCCCACTCATACTTCTTGCACAGGCTTACTTTGGCAATACGAGGTCTTTTATGATTCCAGACAAATTCTACGATTGTCTTTTCTAGATCTGTGAAGAATGTCTCTGGTAATTTGATTGAAATTATGTTAAATATGTAGATTAATTTAGGTAGAATTGGCATTTTTATTTTATTAATTCTTCCTATCCAGGGACATGGGATGTCCTTCCACTTTTTTGTGTCTTTTTCAATATCTTTTTTTAGATTTTTGTAGTTTTCCTTATAAGGGTCTTTGGCTTCCTTGGTTAGGTTTACCCCTAGGTCTCTTATACATTTTGTGGCTATGGTCAGCTTGTTGTTTGTATATAGAAATGCTATAGATTTTTGGATGTTGATTTTGTGTCCTGCCACTTTACTGTATTCATCTGTTACTTTGAGAAGGTTTTTCATGGAAACCTTGGGGTCTTCTATGTATACTATCATGTCAT
>NW_006159767.1:659542-661916 GCF_000334495.1 Tupaia belangeri chinensis
AGATATTTTCAACTCCTCTTCCCCTATTCGAATGCCTTTTATATTATTCTTTTTTTTCTGATTGCATTGGCTAGGACTTCCAGTACTGTATTGAAAAGGAGTGGAGAAAGTGGGCAGCCCTGTCTTGTATCGGTTTTTAATGGAAAAGCTTTCAGGTTTCCTTCATTCAGTATAATATTAGCTACAGATCTTTCATAGAAGGGTGTTATTGTGCTGAGAAACCATCCTTCAATGCCAATTTTACTAAGAGTCTTAATCATGAAGGGATGTTGTAGTTTGTTGAATGCTTTTTCTGCATTGATTGAAATGATCGTATGATTTTTATCTTTCTTCCTGCTAATGTGGTGTATAGTCTTCCTGCTAATATGGTGTATTATATTTATGGTCTTGAGTATGTTGAACCACCCTTACATCCCTGGAGTAAAGCACACCTGGTCATGGCTAATAATCTTTTATTTTTATTAAACTTTGTTTTAATTTATTTATTTACAGTCCTTCACTATACATCAACACAGTATACAAAATGAGATTTTTCCATCCAGCATACATTGTATACTGGCTCAATCAAGGACATTACCATACATGTTATCATCAACAAATAATTTTCTATTTCTTGTTTCTTATATATTTTGCCTCCCCCCGCCCCTTGATTCCCTATCTCTTATCCTCTGCCAATCCCCCTCCCCTTCTCTCACACTGTCCCTGGTATATACAGTTGTTTTCCATGCCATCTACCCCACATTTTATTAATTCACTAAATATCTTAATTTAAAAACTTTCAATAGCAAACACAGCTGATATATACATGTCTATGAACACATATCTGAATTTAGGCATAAACCTCAGTGAATAAAGTGAACATACTATAAAGAAGCACCTAGCTGGGGATATATAGCTTACTGTAGTCATTAAATAGGTATTAATAAGTATTTTTCTAATGCATTTTTAAATTTCAATAAAAATAGTTTTAGTTTTAATACATTAAAATAAAAAAGTTAAGAGAAATTTGCTTAAAACTTAAAGCCAGAAAAAGTTTACAATTCAGTACAAATAGTAGATAGATGAATTTATCAACAGTTAAAGAGAAGACAAAAATCCTTAAATCTGGAAATAAAAGCATTGAAGAAAATTAGTAATGTTTTAGTCTAAGGTCAAAAAAATTCTATTTTCACCTGTTCAGACTCATGTAGTTAATCTCTCTTCTATTGAATTGGCAGTGTTCCTGTGGTCTGATCTTTCCATTTAAACTCTGGAAGTTAACATTCAACTCAGGACTTGTCGTAACCATTAGGCTGGTCACTCTCTTGGTTGTTTTTTGTATTCTTATTTCTGTGTGTCCGACTTTAGTTTTCTTGGTATAGCACTCCCTTCAGAACTTCTTGGAGAGCTGGTCTGGTGTTGGTAAATTCTTTCAGGTTTTGTTTATCCGAGAATGTTTTTGTATTTTTCCCACATGGAAAATAATCTTTCTAAATATAATATTCTTGGTTGCAATAATTTTTCACTTAACACTTTGAATATATTGTCCCATTCTTTTCTTGCTCTCATTGTTTCCGATGATAGCCTTATGGGATATCCTTTGAAAGTAACTTGTCTTTTCTCTCTTGCCAAATTTGAAATCTTGTCGCTGTCTGTGGTTTTGGTTAATCTGGATGTGCCCTGGAGCAGATCTTCTTGCGCTGATTCTATTTGGGGTCCTTTGTGTTTCTTGGCTCTGGATCTTTGCATCCCTCTAGGTTTGGGATGTTTTCTTCCAGGATTTCATGGAATAGATTATCAATGCCTCATTAGTTTCTTCACCTTCTGGGATACTGATGATCTGGAAGTTTGGGGGTTTAATGGTATCTAGTATTACTTGTATGTTATTCTCATTTTGGGGGATTATTTTCTCAGTCATTTTGATGAATTTTTATAGGTCAGAGGTTCTATCTTCAACATCATAGATTTGATCTTCTGCATGATCTAATCTGCTTTTGATATTTCAAGGGGGGTTTTGATTTCCCGTATTACAGCCTTCATCTCTAACATTTCCAGTTGATTCTTGTTTATGGTGTATATTTCCTCTTTCAGATCATGCAAGGACTTCCTCACCTCCTGGAACTCATTGTCACTTTTCTCCTGCATCTTCTGGAGTCCGATGTCTCTCTTCTCTTCATCTCTGTTAGCTTTGTCACTATGAATATCCTAAATTCTTTTTTTTTTTTTTGAGAGGTTTTTGCTATAGGGCGTGTGCACTCGCCAGACAGACAGAGAGAGACACAGAGACAGAAAGTGAGAAATCACCCCCAGGGGGCATGACCACGCCACAATCCCTTCTCCTCCATTCTCCTCTCGGGATCTTGGGCACACACACACATGCGCCCGGCGTGAGTTT
>NW_006159767.1:662145-666599 GCF_000334495.1 Tupaia belangeri chinensis
TGTGGATTATCCCCCCCCCCCCCCCCCCCCAGTTTTGTGGAGTTAAATCTGAGCAATCAGAGGAATGCAGGAGGAGGTGACCTGCAGTCTATCAACGGTTCCATTTTTCTCCCTTGTGCAGCTGATTGAATGAAAATTGAGGATTAATCTGAACTAAACGTATTCAGATATTTGGCTACTGAGCACCTAGAATTGTCTAGAAAATCAGTGTGTGGAGACTGAGCAGAAAGTGAGAAAGGGAAAAAGAAAAGTAAAAAGAATAGAAAAAAAAAAAAAAAGAAGAAGAGGGACCAGCAGTTAGTGTAATGGCTGTGTCACTGGACTCCCATGCAGCCGACCATAGTTTGAGCCCGGACCCGGTGGCTTAAACTCACGCCAGGCACGTGTGCGTGCGTGCCCAAGATCCCGAGAGGAGAAGGGAGGAGAAGGGATTGTGGTGTGGCCATCCCCCCGGGGGGTGATTTCTTGCTTTCTGTCTCTCTGTCTCTCTCTCTTTCTGACGAGCGCAAGCGCCCTATAGCGAAAACCTCTAAAAAAAGGTGAGTGGGGGAGGGGATGAGCCCCGGGTTTCTGCAAGGTGCTTGGCTCCTCTACCAAATGTTCAGTCCTTAATGAGGTGATAAGAAGTCCAAAGGCCTGCCGAGACCTGGTTCAGGACTCCCAGAGGGCGGGCGGCTAGGCGAGGGCGAGTGGCTGGGACAGTGGGCAATGATGTCCGAAAGTTCCGAAGCGGCTTCCAAGCCCCGAGCATGGACTCATCCCAAAGGAGGCCTGCCTAGACCCAGCTCGAGACTCCTGGGCAGGACAAGGGCAGGTGGCTGGGACGGTGGGTGATAACGTCCAGTTTCTCATTTTCCCTCTCACGGTCTCCTTCTGTCTCTTTCTGGCAAGAGAGCACACCCTGGGACCAGCAGTTAGCGTAATGGCTATGTCGCTGGACTCCCACGTAGTCGACCACGGTTTGAGTCCCGGACCCGGTGGCTTAAACTCACACCGGGCACGTGTGCGTGCGTGCCCAAGATCCCAAGAGGAGAATGGAGGAGAAGGGATTGCGGCGTGGCCATCCCCCCCGGGGGTGATTTCTCACTTTCTGTCTCTCTGTCTCTCTCTCTGTCTGTCTGGCGAGCGCATGCGCCCTACAGTGAAAATCTCTATCTCTCAAAAAAAAAAGCACACCCTGTGGCCAAATCAAACAAATTGAAAAAGCAATCAGAAGTTCCATACTATTTCTTACAACTTTCCAAGTGAAGTCCCATGTCCTGCTGGTACCTTTGGGCATATTATTCAAACCACATTCAGTTTTTGGAGAAGCTGCCCGTGTTGATGGTTCCTCTCCAATTTCCTGCCAGTTCCGAGCGGTGCTGCCAGTGGCCTGGCTAAATGATCGAACCATGATCGGATGGGTCTGCAGCACCACCCTGTCCAGACCTCTCCCCACAGAGAAGTCTGAGCATAATATCTTCTGGCATTTGGGCAGGTTGGCCAGAACTCAGAAACTGTTGTTCTTGTATCTATGATATTTTCTGTATCAACTTGGCTAAAAAGAGGAATTTTAGATTTGCGACAAAAAAAGCAAAAAGTCAATCAAGCTTTTCTCTTAACCTCCAGAATGGCCTGGCTGGAATCTGAGAAGGGTTCGGTCTAATTGTTCCGAGCTGAGCCGTTTCCCCATTCGTGTATTTCCGGTGGCCCTCGTGCAGAGAAGAACCGCTTTGGGAAGCAGAATGTTCTGGACTCTGGAGGACAAACTTGGAAGACCAGATTTTGGGGACCTAAAGGTGACTGGCAGAGCAGGGGTGAGGCGGGGGTGTGCAGCCTGGGAGAGGAACACGCTCACCCTCAGTGCATGTGCTTTGCGAGGGAACGTGTCAGAACACGCCTGCACGCCCACGCAAGGGTGGCTCTTTTGGTTTACTATGGGTACCGTGGTCCTCCTCTAGGGTCTCACGTGGCTGTGAGATTCCTGGAAACTGTTTTATCTCTTGTATCTCTCTGTACCTACTTTCAGGGTTAATTAAATTAAAATAGATTTATTTATTTAAAAGAGATTTTTGCTACAGGGTGCAAGCATTCACTGGAGATACAGAGAGATAGAAACAGGAAGCTAGAAATCACTCCCGGGAGGATGGCCACGCCGCAGTCCCTTCTCCTCCGTTCTCCTCTCTGGATTTTGGGCATGCATGAACACACACCTGGCATGAGTTTCAAGCTGCCGGGTCAGAGACTCCAACCACAGTTAACCACGTGGGAGTCCAGCACCTTAACCACTATGCCATCTGCTGGCCCCAGAAGAGGGCTTTGACTTACAAGCTAGAACAGGCTGTCCTTTCTGTGCAGTCCCACAGAGCCCTCGAATTAGGAGAGGCGCCATCACTCGCTTTTATGGAAGTAAAGAGATGACACCTATCGAAGCAGGGCCTCTTTCCCAGTTCTGGTAACTGCACGTTTGTGCCCATTTTATTTTTATTTATTTATTTATTTATTTGAGACTTTTTTGCTATAGGGCGTGTGTGCTTGCCAGAAAGACAGAGAGAGACAGAGAGACAGAAAGCGAGAAATCACTCCCCAGGGGGGATGGCCATGCCGCAATCCCTTCTCCTCCATTCTCTTCTCGGGATCTTGGGCACGCACGTACACTCACCTGGTGTGAGTTTAAGCCGCCGGGTCCGGTGTCCGAACCATGGTCGACTACATGGGAGTCCAGACACATAGCCATTATGCCAACTGCTGGTCCCTGTGCTCATTTTAAAGACAGCAGGTTAGAGCCAGGGCTGGCGTAAACAGTGAGCTGACTGGTTTCCTCAGGGATCGTGCAGGGGGCTCTGGGCTCCAGTGTGATGCGAGCCGTGCAGTGCCCTGTGTACCGCCTGGTCAGGATGGGCGAGGTTACGCTGCTGTAACAATCACCACCAAATCATGGATGCGCAGCCCACAGCGGCGAGGGCTTCCAGGGCGCCGTTCTCCTGGTCCAGCATTCTCAGCTGCTCCGTACGAGGGCACTTCCACCCCAGGTGTGCACGGTGGCCACCAAGAGGGCAGGGAGAGGGCCAGTGGGCCACCACTAGGAGTGAAACTTCCATTTGGTAAGGACACATGCTGCTTTTGCTCACACCCCACCGATCAGCAAGATGGCCCCTACTACAGGAGTTTCCCCAGGGGCTCCAATCAGAAACAAAAGCATTGCCATGAGGACGTAGCAAAAGAGAGCTGCCTTGAAAGTCTATTTACATGGGTTAGCAGGTGGGAGAGTGGTTAAGGCACTGGACTCCCACATGGCTGAGTATGGTTTGGGTCCCGAACCCAGCGGCTTAAAACACTCTGGGCATGTTTGCATGTGCTCCCAAAATCCCTAGAGGAGAATGGAGGAGAGGGAATTATGACATGGCTATCCCCCAGGGGGATAATTTTTTGCTTTCTGTCTCTCTATCTCTCTGTCTCTCCAGAGGGTGCACATGCCCTATAGCAAAAATGTCTAAAAAACAACAACAACAAAAAAGACTTTCTGAATTAATTTCTTTTTTTTTTTTTTTTTTAAGAGAGATTTTTGTTCTAGGGCATATGCACTCACTGGAGAGACAGAGAGAGATAAAGAGACAAAAAGTGAGAAATCACCCTCCCAGGGGGCATGGCCACATCACAATCCCTTCTTCATTCTCCTCCCATGAAGCACGCACACACACCCAGCATGAGTTTCAAGCTGCCGGGTCCAGGACTCAAACCGCAATTGACTCTGGGAGTCCAGTGACATAACCATTGTGTCATCTGCTGGTTCCCTGAATTAATTTCTTGTATTTAAATAAAATCCTTGAACAAACTAGTGTATGTAGGGTTATAGCCAGAAGACAGCTTGTGAAATCTTTGTATAACATGCATGGCTGGGCCTCAGAGGTTCTATATATATATATATGTGTGTATGTGTGTGTGTGTGTGTGTGTGTGTGTGTGTATACATATATTTAAAATTTTGAGGTTATGAAAATATGCTATGAGTTATAATTTGCCAGGAAGTTAAAGGCTGGAGATTGAGGGAAGCTGTTTGGATGCTCTTGTTTTCCACCAGGAATGGCATGGAGACGAAAAACAGGCCTCAACAAAGCCCTGGTGTGTGCGTGTGTGTGTGCACATGTACATGTGCACATGTGTGTGCACGCATATGTATGTGCATGTGTGCAAGTCTCCTTGTCAGAGAGGGGTAAGGAGGACTGTGGTTGTTTTCTTAGAATCTCTTCTTTAACTTGGTTACCACCGAAGAAAGCGGATCCTGGTTCCGCTCATGTATGGACCTAGCGCTGGGCAGCCTCAGCAACTCCTGGGCTAATATCCGGGCTGAGATCTGGGTGGGCTGAGGTCCGGGTGGGCTGAGGTCCGGGTGGGCTGAGGTCCGGGTGGGCTGAGGTCTGGGGCGGGCTGAGGTCTGGGTGGGCAGAGGTCCTGGGGGGCTGAGGTCCAGCCTGG
>NW_006159767.1:666830-693904 GCF_000334495.1 Tupaia belangeri chinensis
CAGTCGCGCCGAAATAGAAACAGATCTAATTATAAAATGTTGCTGTTGTTGGAATTTGTACTTGAAGTCAAAACTGTATTATAAGATAGGTGACAGGTAGTTTGAATAGGAACTCAAGGAGCAGTGTTGGCGAAAGGCCTTGTAATTAATCCCCACTGGTGACCTCCTGAGGGTTCCGATCTCTAATTAGAACCACACGTTGTCACCCCACTGGGGTTCAAAGCCGGCACGGAGAGGTGCCCTTTGCATACAGCAAGTGTGTAATCAATGCGGCTTGCTTCTATTCGGCCTGGAGGGCATGAACCGTGCTCCCCAGGCATGAACCGAAGGCTCTGCCTGGAACGGGGCCATCCTCTGCCCCAGCCACCTGCCGTTGCTGAGACCGTTCAAGTGGAAAGAACGCGTTTGGTTCTGACGGGACGAGCCACAATGGCCGCAGCCCGCAGTCCGGCCCTCCCGGGGCCTTGACCTTCTTCTGCAGAAACAGGAGAAACACAGAGCTTGGAGAGAAGTGATTCAGACAGCGATAGCGTCCAGCCCTGTCAGACCACCGGGGTACGCTCACTCGCATTTAGCAGATGTGCACACTGAGTGCCATTGTCACCACTGAGACACAGTCTGTCTTGGGTACAGGCGAGAGAACTCTTTTCTTTCTTCTTAAAGTTTTTGCTGTAGGGTGCATGTGCTTGCCAGAGAGAGACAGAGAGACAGAGATAGAGAGAGAGGGAAAGTCAAAGATCATTCCCCAGCGGGGATGGCCACATCACAATCTCCTCTCCTCCATTCTCGTCTTAGAATTTTGGTACACACATACGCTCTGTGTATTCTCGGGCCACCAGGTCCAGGACTTGAACCACGCAGTCAGCCCTGTAGGATTCGGGCCCTTAACCACCACACCCACCATCTGTTGGTCCCAGGTGATGTTGTTCTTAACCCCCATATTCCACCCCTCCCCTCCATGCTCAGCGACTTGGTTCTATTGATTGGTTACCCGCTCTCTTTGAAGGCTAAGAAGCTTAAACATGTTATGTGATTAAAATCTTTGTGTTACTTTTTTTTTTGTGGTTAAAAAAATATGTATAACATTGGGACCAGCAGATAACATAATGGTTATGTCTCTGGATTCCCACCCACAATCTGAGTCCTGTACTCGGGGGCTTTAAACTCATGCTGGGTGCATGTGCATGTGTGCCCAAACTCCTGAGGGGAGAGTGGAGGAGAAGGGACTGCAGCACGGCCATTCTCCTATGGGGTGATTTCTCACATTCTGTCTCTCTGTCTTTCTGGCAAGCACCTGTGCCTCATAGCAAAAAAAAAAAAAACAAAACAAAACAAAAACAAAACAAAAAAAACTCTCTAAAAAAAGTAACAAAATTTACCATTTTAGTCTTTTTTTTCCCCCAGAGGTTTTAACTATATGGAGCGTGTGTTTGCCAGAAAGACAGAAAGCGAGAAATCATTCCCCAGGGGGGATGGCCACACCACAATCCCTTCTCCTCCATTCTCCTCTCTGGATCTTGGGCACACACGCACACGCGCCTGGCGTGAGTTTAAGCACCAGGTCCAGGACTCGAACTGTGGTCAACTACATGGGAGTCCAGCAACATAGCCATTATGCCAACTGCTGGTCCCTGTTTTAGCCATTTTAAAGTGTATATTCATTGATAGCTTTATGAGTCAAAGTGCTTTTCTCATTTTGGGTCATTTACAACTCACTAACACTTTTACTAAAGGAGATCTGAGCTGGAAGGTCAGGGGCGCCTGATTGTGTTGTGGGTCCTCTCACGGCAGTTTTGGTAAAACAATTTTGTGGAGTAGGAACTGGATGTAGTGACCACAGTAGTGTCAGCTGTCGCTGTCGCTCTGCTCGTCCGGCTCTCTCTTAACTTAATGCAGATCACAGTTCCCTAAGACAACAGCTTTCAGAACCACCATGGCTGGGAGCAGACTTGTCAACTCGAGCTTTGCAGAAGATTCTGGAATCTCATCACAATAGATTCTCATAAGGAGCTTAGAACCTAGATCCCTGCATTCACAGTTCACAATGGGGTTGGCGCTCCTGTGAGAATCTGACGGGAGGCGGAGCTCAGGCAGAAATGCGAGCAATGGGGAGAGGCTGTAAATACAGATGAGAACTCACTCACCACCACTCACCTGCTGCTGTGTGGCCTGGTTCCTAACAGGCCATGGAAGGGTGCTGTTCTGCCCTGAGGGTTGGAGACCCCTGTTCTATACCATGGGGCAGATTTGATTTTCACATGCAACGTGTAACATACAGTCCTCTGGCACTTTCAGGGCCAGACAGCCTTCTTCTTAGGATTGCATTCACTCCCAAGTATTGAATAAGTGACAGTTACTGCTTAAGCCAGGCAGAATTTAGTTAGGAAACAGTTAATATTTTATGATCACAAGAAAACCAAACATTGAAAGTCTTTTTTAGAATTACTTTTATTATTTTATTTATTTACTTATGTATTATTATTATTTTTATTATTGTTTTTAAATTTGACCAGAGAGAGACAGGAAGTGACAAAGCATGCTGTCAGGTCTGGGATTTGAACTATGGTCGGCCATGTGAGAGTCTAGCACCTCAACCTCTGCATCACTTGCTGGCTTTGAAAGTCTGAATTCTAACACATGAGAGCAGTAGCCAGACTTCTCATTGATTCAGACAATGATATGACAGCCTCAGAAAAGAAAAGAGGTCAAAGAATCACATGGTTTTATTTTATTTTATTTATTTATTTATTTTGGAGAGGTTTTTGCTATAGGGCACTTGCACTCATCAGAAAGACAGAGAGAGACCAGAGAGAGACAGAAAGCGAGAAATCACCCCTGGGAGGGATGGCCATGCCGCAATCCGTTCTTCTCCATTTTCCTCTTGGGGTCTTGGGCACAAGTGAATTTAGGCAGCTGGATCTGGGACTTGACCCCTGGCCGCCTACATGGGAGTCCAGTGATGTAGCCATTATGCCATCTGCTGGTCCCTATTTTATTTTATTTTATTTTTTTGGGAGGTTTTTGCTATGGTGCGCATGTGCTCACCGGAAAGACAGAGACAGAGAGACAAAAAGCAAGAAATCACCCCCTGGGGCGATGGCCATGTCACAATCCCTTCCCCTCCATTCTCCTCTCAGGATCTTAGGCATGCATGCACACACGCCTGGCGTGAGTTTAATCTGTCAGGGTCAGGACTCGAAATGCATTCAACTACGTGGGAGTCCAGCGACGTAACTATTATGCCATCTGCTGATCCAGCATAACATGGTTTTAAAACTCAAAAGGAGGGACCAGTAGGTGGAGTGGAGGTTAAGGTGCTGGATCCCACATGGCCAACTTCATGGTTCCAGTCCTCGACCCAGAGGCCTGCCAATCATGCCGAGCATATGAGTATGTATGCCCAAGATCCTGAGGGGCGAGTGGAGGAGAAAGCATTGGCGTGTGGCCACTCCCCAAGGGAGAGTGACCTCTTACTTTCCTTCTCTTTCTCTCTCTGGCAAGCACATGTGTCCAGTTGCCAGAAGCAAACAAAAAACGAAACCCCGAAACGCAGAAGGGCTGTGGTGTTACTGTACCAACCTTCTCGTCCCAGGAGAGGAGGCTGAGGCTCAGCAGAGCTGGACGACCTAACCGAGGTGGCACGGAGTGCTAGGGGAGACCTGCGGTCTGTTCCTGAAGACCCGCAGCTGCTTGGGCAGTGTGGCTGTGTAAGCTCTTCCAGGAAGGCCACCCCGATCCCTCTGCACCGCTCGGACCCACCGAGGAGTTACCGAAACTCCACTTCCCCTTGAGCTGTGCACACAGAGGTGCTGCCTTCCAGCCTTTCCCGTCATGAGCAGCCATCTAGTCAGAAAGACATTTTTTTTTTTTTTGAGGGGTTTTTGCTATAGGGTGCGTGTGCTCGCCAGTCAGGCAGAGAGAGACAGAGAGACAGAAAGCGAGAAATCACCCCCCAGGGGGGATGGTCACGCCGCAATCCCTTCTCCTCCATTCTCCTCTTGGGATCTTGGGCACGCACGCACACGCGCCCGGGGTGAGTTTGAAGCCACCGGGTCCGGGATGTGAACCACGGTCGACTACGTGGGAGTCCAGCGACAGAGCCATTACGCTAACTGCTGGTTCCCAGAAAGACAAACATTTTAAAGGGCTTCAGTAGAAGACAGTAACAGAGGACGGAAAGTGCAGTAGCAGGAAACCCCCATGTTCCTAACCTCCCCTGCCCCTCTCAGAGTAAAAGAATGTTCCTCAGAAAAAGAAAAGGCAAGTATGAGCATTGGTCTCCTCGCTCCCGCCTCACGGTAGGCCCTCCCGTTTTTCAATGTGTGTTCCCTAAGAAGCCCTAGAGCCAGGGTCAGCCGGTGGGATGTGGGTTAAGGCCACTGGATCCCACATGGTTGATCGTGTGGTTCAAGTCACAGGCCCTGCGACTTGAAAAGCATGCGGGGCGTGCGAGCCCAGAATCCCAAGAGGAGAATGGAGGAGAAGGGACTGTGGTGTGTCCATCCGTCCCGGGGGTGATTTCTCTCTTCCTTTCTCTGTCTCTCTCTAGGAGCACACACAGCTTGGAGCCAAGGCCCAGGAATCGAACTTAAAGCTGACCACCGTTTCCCCTTTTCTTCTCTCCTTCCTTCTTACCTTCCCCCCTCCCCCCCCCGTCCCTTCTTTCCTTTCTCTTTCTCTCCCCTGCTTGTTCTCTTTTTGTCCTTCTGTGCATTAAAAAATAACAATAATAAAAAAGAGTTTCATGCTTGAAATGTGGCATCACCCGGAGCTTTCAAAATATCGGCATGTTTACTCCTACGAGACAAGAGTGCTGCCTTCCCCGCGTGGTCGGGTGGCACGCAGCCCAGCGCCAGCACTCCATGCTCAAAGGGACCACTCTGAAGCCCGCAGAAATGTGTCCCTTACTTCCTGAGCTCTGTGCGGAATCAAAGCAGGGTCATATGCAAGATTTTGTAGGAAAGTGGAAGAATAGCCTCATCATGGTGCCCATGCACACGGGGACTTTTGCTGCCCGAAATCAAGGTGAGCCACTGGGACCAGCAGTTAGCATGATGGCTATGTAGCTGGACTTCCATGTAGTCGACTGTGGTTGGAGTCCTGGACCCGGGGGCTTAAACTCACGCCGGGCGCGTGTTTGTGCGTGCCCCAGATCCTGAGAGGAGAATGGAGGAGAGGGGATTGCAGTGTGGCCATCCTCCCTGGGGGGTGATTTCTCGCTTCCTATCTCTCTGTCTCTCTGGCGGGTGCACGTGCCCTATAGCAAAAACCTCTCCAAAAAAAAAAAAAAAAAAGGAATCAAGGTGAGCCACTGATTTCCCGCGTGGCTGTGCTCAGGGCCCCATCGGGCAGGTCTTGAGTGTGTCTTCTGGGACGTTGACCTTGGCCATGCTGTGAGTCGTCATCACGACTTGGAAGGCATTTGGGCTGGAAGTAGGTGCCAGCTGCAGTGAGATGACTTCTCATTCCCAGCTACGTGGCAGAGCTAGCGGGTTCACTCTTCCTGGTTCAAGGATGGGCTGCTTGTCGTCTGTGTAGACAGATGTCGCTGCTTCTTCCTTACGACCTGTGTGTAGGTTCTTCTGTTCTAGATCCTGACATTCAGTGAGGCGTACTCTTTAACGATGGCTATGATCTCTGCCTTCCCATTTAGCGACCTCTGCAAACCCTTGGGTGCAGTAGGTTCTTGTTCAGCTGCAGAAGCTTCGTCCTGCTGTGACAAAGGACACACTGCTCGTCCCCAAGCCCCCACTGTGCACTTGGTAGAGCCTCTGGCCTCCTCGTTCTTGTCCACGCTCTTCTTTCTAACGCCTGCGGGTGCCCTTGTGTGGTAGGCACGTCCGTTTTCTCCATTCGCCTGTTTCTTCCACTTGTCACGTTGCTATGGAGTCTGCTCAGAAGTCCAAATGCTCTGTCTGTTGTGCCACAGCGCCACCTTGCTGTTAATTTTGAAAGGTCAATTGTTAAAAATACTTCACCAGGTGCCTAGCAGGTGGCATAGTGGTGAAGGCGCTGGACTGCCACATGGCAAACTGCAGTTTGAGTCCCGGGTTGAGCATGAAAATCACACCTGGTGCGTGTGCGTGTGTGCCCAGAATCCCAGTAGGAAAAGGGAGGAGAAGGGATTGTGGTATGGCCATCCCCTCTTGGGGGAGGGGTTCTCTCTTTTTCTCTCTGTGTCTCTCTGCCTCTCCTCACTCCAGTGAATGCATGTATCCTATGACAAAAACCTAAAAAAAATAGTTTTCTACCTCGATAACAAATATTTCAATGTGTATATTATTTTCATGGTCACTCTCCCTGTTTGATTGGGACCCAGTTAAGTGAATTGGAAGGTGAAGGTTATACTTAGTGACCGAAGTATAGTGGTATTACCCTCCTCGGGCTTTTCTTCCCTCCAAGTTAACTTCATTTTTTTCATGGGAGAAAGAGGGCCTCTTGGCATGGTTTTGCCACGCTACGGTCCTCCCCCAGTCCCCCAGCCAGAATCACAGGCTCCCACAGGTGTGCGGACATACGTGGTGTATTCAGGCTCACCCAGTCTGAACTTGGGTCTCCATCGTGCGGCAGGGCCCCACCACCTGCACCATCACGGCAGGGCCTCTGTGGGCTTTGAATCTCACATGTCCAAGGACAATGCAGCAGTCTTCTAGGTTAAAAATAAACTATAAATAGGGGCCAGCAGGTGGCATGGTGGTTAAGAGCGCTGGACTCCCACATGGCCGATCAGGGTTCGAGTCCTGGACTCTGACTCGTGCTCTCTCTCTCTGACCCTCTCTGGTCAAATTAAAGTAAATAAATACAATTAAGTAAAAATAATCCTACAAAAAATAAACTATAAATAAATTCACACTCAGTACTTTTGCTTTAAGCCATAGGAATTTATGCTGATGTTCAAGAGAAAGGCTGATGGTCACAGGGAAACTTCAGCTGCTGTTTATGCATGGATTATAAGGAAGTTGCAGTCATATCCCATATACGGCTGGTGGCTCATGATCAGTGTGACTAATCCCTGGAACCACAGGGACACCTGGGAGTACACGACACCGTTCCTAATGAAAGGCCCACAGGGAACTAGACCTCTTGCTGACAGGTAGATCCTTACATGAGTTAGCAGATGAAACTTATTCTAATATAGAGAGAACGCTAGATGTGATGAAAACCTAGTTTATATAGAAAACAATGTTGTTAATACCCAAGAACAGTGCTAATTTCCATTTCTGAGATTAAAATATGAGGCAAACTTCACATTGAGCACGATAAAGTAGAATAAAATAATTATGAAAAATGAAAGTAGGGACACGTTGAGACACCTCTAACAGCAGAATCTTTTCGTCAAGGAATAAAATGGACGGGACCAGCGGTTGGCATAATGGCTACGTCGCTGGACTCCCATGTAGTTGACTGCGGTTCGAGTCCCAGACCCGGTGGCTTAAACTCACACCAGGTGTGTGTGTGTGTGTGTGTGTGTGCCCAAGATCTTGAGAGGAGAATGGAGGAGAAGGGATTGCAGCGTGGCCATCCCTCCTGGGAGGTGATTTTTCACTTTCTGTCTTTCTGTCTCTGTCTTTCTGGCGAGCGCTTGTCCCCTATAGCAAAAACCTCTCCCAAAAAAAATAAATAAATAAAATAAATAAATAAAGTTAAATGGGGACATTGGGGAAAAAAAACAGAATATTTTAGGAAAGTAATTACTTTAATGATGGCCAATGTTCTATTCAATAGAACTAAATAGAATTTAACAAATAACTTGAAATACTTTCTCCATATGGAGTATACTACATTGTCCAACTTTCAGAAAATACTCCAAACAACACCTTGCTTGTACATATCTGTCCATTTCTTAGTTTTCATGCTTTTGCCTACTCCAAGCTTATAAAATGTGCATATTTCTTTTAGTGGGAAGTGATAACATGGTAGTTCTCATATTAGAAGGATGGTTATTACAGTCTTGCAAGATTGAGGCTCTTTTGTGTTTAGTGGTGTTAGCTCCTGTTAAGCGAAGGGGAACGATTTCTTGGGGGCTGGGGAGGTGCCGTTACAAAATAGAACAGATTCTTTCTTTTCTACAATCCTTTCGTCGAATTGCATTTTTGTTGCATGACCAAATACTGACATTCCACTCTCATGTTCTTGCCACTCTGGCTGCTGATTTACAGACTCTGTGAGCAGCTTTCTGGGTGGCCCCGTTCTCTGATAATTAAATGACAGCAGCAACAATGGCAACCAGCACCCAGACAGGCCTGCAAGAAACTTGTGGTGCCCCTCGCCCCCATGGACTGATGATTAGGCTCCCCCACTGTGTCCCATAAGGCGATAATTTGGGGACATCTTTAAAGGAAAGAGGCTGCCAGGGTCTGGCCTCCCAGTGCTTTACCTCACTCCTGAGAAATCCCAGCAAGTGATGAAGCCATTTTTATTTTTCTTACAAGGGAAATTTCAATGTTTCATTTCTGGACTGTTTCACACATGTTCCTTGGAGACATAGTTTTTCATTTAGGTCCCCAAGTGCCGCCTCTGTGCTTACGACAGGCTGAGTCGAGCACCCTGGAACCGCGATGCTCCAGGACAGCCAGCTGAATTTGGCTTCGAGGTCTTTGGAACGAGTGTGACACTGGTTCCCAATGCAGCAAGAATTCCATCGATTTAGTACCCGACAAGATTCACATCATCTCGTATCCTTTATTTATTTTTTCACGTGTTTATATTTATGTCGAGCGAAGAGGCACCTTCGCCGGGATCTTCATGCCATGACTCAGTCCGTCTCAGCCAGCCTGGTCACGGGCACGCACATACTCCCTGGTACAGGGAAGCCTTATCCGGTGTGGACGCGTGAACCTCAGACCTTCTCCTTTGGGCCCAGTGACGTTACTGCTGCGCCCCCATCTGGCCTCTTCTTGTGTTCTTTATACCAACGACAGAGCCTGGGGAGGTGAGGCAGGTGGTCTTAGTGCAGAGAAGGTTTATGGTCCTCTTTGACGACCCACTCACTTTGGGGCTCCTGGGCGCAGTGCCCAGGGCAGTGGTGAGTAGAGAGAACCCTAATTATGTCTCAGCCCCGGTTCATCACCCAACGGGGACCTGTATTTCTACATGTGCTCTTATAAATCTTGCAGCTAAATCAGACTCTCAGATGTAAAATCCAGTCCCCCAGGGAACTTGGCAATGGAAGCCCAGCTCGGGTTAGGTTGACTTTTTGTTGGTTTTGTTTTCACATGGCAAAGGGTATTTCCTCATGATAATTGCAAATTGAGAACAAAACTTTCTTTTTTTTTTTTTAATGTGACACAGAAAATGAAAACAAAACCAAACAGCCCAGGTGAACGAAAGTGGAAACGTACCTTGAACATCCCATGACACACAGATCGAATTCCTTATAGATCTGAATCTATCAGAATATAGCTTGGAAGCTGATCGGTTGTCCATAGGAAGCTTATTATTTCTGGACAACCAGCCTCTATTTTGCTTGGTTTCGGCTTTCCAACCAAAGAATGACTTTTACCTTCTTATAGGTAATCCCAAAAGGGATAAGATAAGGGAAACGGGACAGCCTCCTCTGTTCTTGTGCCTACGGCATGCCTAAGGCTTGATAATCCGTTCCTCAGCCGGTTTGGTGGGTTCAGTGTAGGTAAAACCTGAGTAAGTAGCATTCCGCAGGAAATCTCACCAGTAGCTCTCCCTGATGTTCTGTGAAAAGGAAGGAACTATGGGACCAGCAGTTGGTGTAATGGCTATGTCGCTGGACTCCCATGTAGTTGACCGTGGTTCGCGTCCCGGACCCGGTGGCTTAAACTCACGCCAGGTGCGTGTGCGTGCATGCCCAAGATCCCAAGAGGAGAATGGAGGAGAAGGGATTGTGGTGTGGCTATCCCCCCTGGGGGGTGATTTCTCACTTTCTATCTCTCTGTCTCTCTCTGTCTGGTGAGCGCACAAGCCCTGTAGCAAAAACCTCTCCAATAAATAAATAAATAAATAAATAATAAATAAAGGAAGGAAGAACTCTGTCTGCTCAGCACTCTGGAAGGCAAGCGCTCTGAACATCGAAATGGTCTGACACGACTTGTTGAAATCGAGACAGAGTGATAAAGTTACTCATAAATTAAAACCGAGGCACCTATCGCCACGCTGGTCACTGACCACCATCCCGGTAATTCCAGGCCTAGAGCTGTTCTTTTTTGCAACAGATCTTTCCTAAATTGAACATTTGATTTTCCACTGGAATGGCAGAATAAGTTCCTGGAAGCTGTTAGCAAAACTGTGCTGTCTGCAAATGATTCTCAGGATGTCTAGACTCCAACCAAGGGGTACTAGAAAACCCAGCGACCAGTAAGTATCACATGAACTGCTTACAGCTTCTGGAGGAGAGGTGGCTATTTTTCTCTTCTCTTTTCTTTTCTTTTCTTTTCTTTTCTTTTCTTTTCTTTTCTTTTCTTTTCTTTTGTTTTCTTTTCTTTTCTTTTCTCTTTTCTTTTCTTTTTTTTCTTTTCTTTTCTTTTTTCTTCTTTTTTTTTTTCCCATGGAGAGCTTGTTCTTGCCAGAGGAAAAGTGAGAAATCACCCCCTGTGAAGGATGGCCATGCTGCAATCCTTTCTCTCCCATTTTCCTCTCAGGTTTCTGGGTATGCACACACATGTGCCTAATGTGATTTTCAAGCCTCCGGGTGTGGGACTCAAACCACTGTTGGCTGTGTGGTAGTCCAGTATGTGAGCCACCATGCCACCTGCTGGCCCATGACTATTTAATCCCTTTGATGATGTTTTTTCTAATTAGCTATGAACTTCAGAAGCCATAAGATGAACTGGAACCTTTCCAAAGACATCTACATTTAGTCCAATCAATAAGATCATCCATTTGCAGAATCCCAGATTTCCTGGGATGAGTGTTTGGCTCAAGTTAGCGTCTTTGCAGGGACAAAGGCCTCTGGCACATCCTCTTGGCTTCTGAATTCTTTCTGTCCGCATCCAATGCTGTTTGTTCCTCAAACTAGAGAACTATTTCAGCCCTAAGGGATGCCCCACCCCGGCATTGTGGAAGCAATAAAGATCTATGTTCCAGTCACCTAATTAAGAGTGAGCCGCAGCGGGCAGGTCTGAAGTATTAGCGGTATGCGTTCATACTTCGGTACACTACTCATGTTGGACTCAGGTTTTTGTCTGAGTATTTTTGTTAATTGGCTTTGCATTTCTAGCTTTTAATTCAATTCCATTCCAAATTTATTTTCTATTTCAACATGTGCTAAGAACTGTGCGTGAAAGGCTACGGGGGATGCCATGAGTCAGACCGAAGAAATATAAATAAGGAAGTAGCAGATGGAAAAGGCTCGATCTCAGGAATAATCAAATCTCATTAAAATGAGATTCCCCCCCATAAAACAACTCCCATTTTTTTTTAAAAAGAACGTTGTTGAGACCATGATGCTAGGGACACTCTGTTATTCTGCTATCAGAATGTCAGAAATAGGGGGGACCAGCAGTTAGCGTAATGGCTATGTCACTGGACTCCCATGTAGTCGACCACGGTTCGAGTCCCGGACCCGGTGGCTTAAACTCACGCTGGGCACGTGTGCATGCGTGCCCAGGATCCTGAGAGGAGAATGGAGGAGAAGGGATTGCGGTGTGGCCATCACCCCTGGGGCGTGATTTCTTGCTTTCTGTCTCTCTGTCTCTCTCTGTCTTTCTGTCAAGTGTACATGCCCTATAGCAAAAACCTCTCAAAAAAAAAAATGTCAGAAATTCACATTCAAATCCACGCAGGGAGAATAAAGACTGGAAATGGCAGGAACATTTTTGGAGGAGTCAGTGCTTCAGGAAAGACTCAAAGTGGGGGTGGAACTCTGACAGCGATGGGGGGGGGAGGGCCAGAAAGGAAAGATCAGGGCACAGAGCTAGTGAGTATGAGGGGTGCGTTTTCACCCCATTGCGTGTTCACATTTTGGAACGTTATCTGGTGTATGAGCTCTGTCTTGTCTATTTTAGTGCTTTTATATATAAGAAGAAATTATCTTATTATTATTTTATTACATAATCTTTTAGTAGATACACCACATGGGATTTTCTCAAACGACAAGCGAGGCGCATTCCGATTCCTCTGAGGCCTTCAGATCCCCTGTGTTTTGGAGGACCCCGTTTCTTCCGACGTCTGGCTGCTGCCCGCGAGGTCACCGGCGGTGCCGGTAGTAAAGACGGCTTTGCTGAGTGGCTCTGTCGTGGGTCCTTGCTCTGACCTGGATCCCGCACTCGATCCTGTGTTTCTGCACCACCATGCCCGGGATCTGGTCCAGGGACGGTCAGCGTGCTCGTGTGGAACCAGACGGGGGTAGCCGGCTGCCGTCCTGTGGTCAGACCCACGGCGAGGTCCCCTCTGCAGCTGCGTCCTCTGGAGGAGAAGAACGCGCAGGTTTATGACAGACACCACAGAAAGCTCCATTTGGGGTTGGAAGCAGATGTCTCAAGATAGTTGGCTCGGATAGCACCCATTTTATCGCTGCTACTGCTGTGGCATATCAAGACGCTCCGCAGGTGGCATGAAAAAAGTTGTTTCAAAGACAAACTGCTTTGAAAAATATGCTTTTAGGTAAACTACTTTTTAACCCTTGACAGATAGTCATTGCAAGCCTGCCATGTTTTTTAGTGTTTTCGTTTGTTTGCTTGTTATTTATTATTATTTTTTTAGGTCTATTTATTTACTTCTTCAGAGAGAAAGAGAGAGACAACACTCTCAACAGGGTCTTCATGCCACAATCCACCCCCTTCCCAGCCAGGGTCGTGGGCCTGTGTGCCTGGCCCGTACAGGGAGAACCCGGGACGTGAACTCACAACCTTCCTGTGTGGTCCAGCATTGCAGAGCATTGTCTTATTGCTGTACCACGAGAAGGCTCCAATTCCATGGCTTTCTAGGATTCCATCATTGGCTGTCTAACAGTTTATTTACCCATTTTCCTTCTAGCTGACAAGTAGATTGCTTCTGAAGTTTGGTTACTTTGAACTAAGCTACTGTCAACATCTTTGTATAAGTCTCCCTGTGCACGTTTGAGTCATTTTCTAGAAATAACATTGATGATGAATGGAGTTTCTGGGCCATGATATGCACCAGAGTCAAATTGCTCTCTAAAGTGGTTGTGCCGATTGAAACTCCCACTGGAACATTCCTAAGATTTATTCTCCTGTATCCTTGCACCTAATATTGACAGATACACATTTTCACCCCTTTTGGGTGGATATGAATGAGTATAACATACATTTTTTTCAGTTCTGATTACAAATGAGGTTTATCATTTTTTATGGACCACTTAGTTTCTTCTCGAGCAATTTATCTGCCTTCCTCTACTTTCTATTTTTTGTGTCATTTTCTTGGTTGATTTATAGATGTTATTTATACAGTCTTAATGTCATGTTTAAAAAAAAAAAAACAAGGAAATGAATTCTAAATGTCTTCACTCTCTCTGGATCTTGTTTTCTTCATGCGTTCTGGTCTCTCCTTTCATCCAGAAGTAATTTTAACTTTGACAAAAGCATTAATCTAATTCTTTATGATTTATGCTTTCTATGACTTGTATGAGAAATTCATTTTTAACATATTTAATGAAGGAAGGATCCTAACATTATTTATACATTTTTTTGCCTTTTATTGTTAAATATTTAATTGACCCAGAATTTATTTTTGTATATGGTGTGAGGTAGGGCTGTAGTAGATTTTTTCACAAAAGGATAGCCAACTCTCCAAGCTCACAAGTAATTAATTTTCTGTTTTTTTTTTTTTATAAATTAAAAAAAAATTTTTTTAAATGTATCCATTGCATGCCAGGCAAGTTTACACAGACTGCAGCAAGAGCTATGGAAATCCTCATAATGGCAGTCTTTGTGCATATCCCTGAAGTCATAGGTGATCCAGGAGCAGCTAAAGATGATGAATGCATATCTGATTGAGTTTGAATTCCAGTTTTCTCATTTCTAAACAAAGCAAGGTAAAAAGAATGCTAACAAAAAGAATCGGTTTGCAAAAGTTGGTGCTGAAATGAATGGAATTGGACAGAAATTTGGGATAGAAATATAAACTGTTCATATCAATTTCCAATAATTAGAAAGACTGGAATATAAGGCTCTCCACTTGGCTCTGGAAATATGAGAATGAAATGAAGAGAGCTTGTACTAACACTAACCTCGAGTCCAAAGAAAAAAATTAAACTAAATGAACTGAATAAAACAATATCAATAAAATGCAAAGTATATGAAAATCTTTATTTTTAATTTTTTGGTAAAAGAGTTGCTTGCACATAGCATCAGACTGTAGATTGCTCAACCCTACCCTAACAGACTTTTTCCTTGCCTCCCTTTTTATAAAGACTAAATGTTAACCCTTCTCTTTTCTTTTCTTTTCTTTTTTTGGAGGTTTTTGCTATAGGGCGCATGCGCTCGCCAGACAGACAGAGAGACAGAAAGCGAGAAATCACCCCCGAGGGGCAATGGCCACGTCACAGTCCCTTCTCCTTCATTCTCCTCTTGGGATCTTGGGCACGTACACACACGCGGCCAGTGTGAGTTTAAGCCACCGGGTCCGGGACTCAAACCGCGGTCGACTACATGGGAGTCCAGCGACATGGCCATTACACTAACTGCTGGTCCCAACGCTTTGTTTTTCTCAGACACTTCCTGCCTGAGGTGGTCAGAGGCTCAGCTCCGGTCAGTGATGGCAAAGGACATTTCTTCTCATGCAGAAAGACAAAGCTGCCTGGGGGTGAGGACTTTAACCCTTGCACCTTTCTTTCTGGAAACCGGGCTTGGGATCTGGAAGTGCAGAGGCCAGCCTGAGACCTTTGGGATAGAGACTTGTGGAATTCTGAGCTACTGTGACAGCCCTGGCATTTCTACCCATAGGCTTTTAGTTGTCAGAGACAAAATAAACACATACCCAAGTGTGTTAAGTCCTTACAAGAGTCCCATCCATTTACAGTCACACACGTGCTTTAGTTCCACATTGGTCACCACTGAAAATGCAGCCGTGGATGTGTGTTTGTGAGGCGAGGGGTGGCTGAGCAGAGGAAAGGAGAGGAGAACACAGCACACGTAGCTTGTAGATCTGGAATTTATTATGGGAGAAAGAAGACGTGACCACGGTAAGAGGTCACTCACAGCAGATGCCTCATGTAGCAGAATGTGGTCCCAAAGTTTTCATCAGATGATCCTCAACAAGCATGTGGGATTCACTGGGGGTTTGCGTATGCCATGGCTGTGTTTGCACATCAGACACTGTGTCCTGGAAGCACGTGGCTTGTGCTCCTAAAGTCCCATCAGGAGCATTTCAGAGCAGGAGATGTCTAATGGCAGGAAACTGTCTTTACGGCTGTCAGTCATTCTATTCGAGGAACACGAGCAGTCAGTCCACCCCTTACAGACCCGAGCCGGGCTCTCTTCCACTGTGGCTGTGAAAGACACAGGCGGTCTGCTGTCATGCGATGTGCAAGTGGGCTCAGGCGGCCGAGGGCAGGGCAAGCACACCTGCAGCCGGGGTCTGGGGAGCACACACACTTTGAGGATCTTGTTGTTTTCGTCTGAGTGCCTTTCATCTCTTCTCATTCCTTGCTTGCGCATTCCAGGAGCTCAAAAGTTTTCTTTTTGCTATGGTCTGTATGTGTGGCCCCACCCCCCCCAAGTCACATTTGAAACTTGCCCACTAGTGTGACAGTGTTAGGGGGCGGAGCCTTTAGGAGGTGATGAAGTCATGAGGGTAGAGGAGTTAGGGTTCTTATAAAAGGGCTCAAAAGAGCATCCTTCTGCCATGGGAGGACACAGTGTCCCTCCCCTCCAGAGGACACAGCAGCAAGACACCATCTTGGGAGCAAAGTACAGCCCTCACCAGACACTAAACCTGCAGGTGCCTTATTGCGGACTTCCAGCCTCCACAACTGTACGGATTATGTTTCTATTATTTATAAATTACTCAGTACAGTTGCCTTATTGTGGACTTCCAGCCTCCACAACTGTACGAATTATGTTTCTATTATTTATAAATTACTCAGTCTGTGGAATTTTGTTATGGCAGCATGAATGGACCAAGATACTCTTATTTTTTTTTTAACTTAAAAAAAATTGTCAGAGGACACATGTGTTTGCCAGGGAGAGACAGAGACAAAGAGGAAAGGGAGAAAGCAACCCCATGGGGTACGGTCATGCTGCAATCCCTTCCCCTCAATTCTCCCATCCTGTTGGGATTTTGAGCATGCACACACATGCCTGGCATGTTTCTCAAGCTTCTGGGGCAGGGATTCAAACTGCAGTCAGCCATATGGAATCCAGTTCCCTTAACCAGTAGGCTATGGAGCAAGCCCAACACTCTTTTTGATTATAAGTAGTCTATTTCCTGGTCATAATTTGACATAGATGCAATCTGACTCCTTGCATTACTGGCCAGTCCTAGTTTAAAATCTATCCAGTTCCTAGGTCCCTGAACCAGATGAGTAAATTCTACAGCACGGACAGGCGCCAAGCCACCTAGCCGCCTACAGTTTCCTTCAGTTCTGGTCAGGGCTGAGGACAGCGTGGCAGGGGAGGGAGACAACAAGATAAAGGCATGGCCATCGAGTGTCTCACCCTATGTGGTCCTTGGTCCAGGATGCGTTGGAACTTTTGGGAGAATGGGTTGGAAGACACTTTGGGTTGTTATAAGATTTTTTTAAAAAGAATAATTTTTTTACTTTTATTTATTATTATTTCAAAAATTTGCTATAGGGCACATCTGAGAGAGAGGGGAGAGAGAGAGAGAGAGAGAGAGAGAGAGCGAGCGAATATTTAGGTGGGACTTGAACTGCAGTCAGCCAGTGGGACTTGAACTGCAGTCAGCCATGTGGGAACCTAGTGCCTTAACTACCAAGTCACCTGCTGGCCCCCGAGTTCTTGTTAACTTTCATTAGTGCTCTTGAGAGGGTATCGTCAAGGATTTGCAGTGATCCTGGTCTTGGCCTTCAATGTGTGGCTCATGACCCGTGCTGTCCCATGGCGTCTACCTGGCCCTTTTAGTCTGACCAGATTTGGACCGAAGCTGTAGAAGAAGCCGTTGGAAGTGTCAGGGCGAAGGCTGAGGTTAAAGGAAGTTGACCAGCTCACCAGTTAGGCTGCTGAAATGTCTTCTCTTAGCCCTCTGAGCAAGACTTCCATGTCAGACTTTGCCAACTTTGTAGACAGAGATGCTCAGCTGTAAGAGTAGGGTGCCTTGGGCCAGCAGGTGGTGTGGTGATTAAGGTGCTGGACACTCCCACATGGCTGACTACGGTTCGAGTCCTGGACCTGGTGACTTGCTTTCTCACTTACCCTCTCTGTCTGTCTCTGGTCAAATTTAAGTAAAATGAATAAATTAAAATAATTCTTAAAAAAAAAATGGGGGGACCAGCAGTTAGCATAATGGCTATGTCGCTGGACTCCCATGTAGTTGACTGCGGTTCGCATCCCGGACCCGCGGACATGCCATATAGTGAAAACCTCTCCAAAAAACAAACAAACAAACAAACAAAGAGTAGGGTGCCTCCAGTCATTAGACTTTGATCTCTAGCTCATTAAAAAAAAAAAATCTATGGGATCATGTGGTTTTAGCCTGTTTGTCTTTTTTCCACCTTTCTTGAACATAATCTTTCTTCATTAAAAAATATCACACTTAGGGAACCAGCAGTTGGCATAATGAGAATGTAGCTGGACTCCCATGTAGTCGACCATGGTTCGAGTCCCGGACCTGGTGGCTTAAACTCACGCTGGGCATGTGTGCATGTGTGCCCAGGATCCCGAGAGGAGAATGGAGGAGAAGGGATTGCGGCATGGCCATTCCTCCTGGGGGGTGATTTCTCGCTCTCTGTCTCTCTTTCTGGTGAGCGCACACACCCTATAGCAAAAACCTCTCTCAAAAAAAAAATCACTTAGATGATCAAAACTTTGTGATAAAGATTTTCATCCCATATAAAATAACTTAGAATGCTTTTGTTCATTTAAGAGGTTGTTTTTTTCATCTGTGATTACCTCAGCACAATTTTCCTTGATATAAACAGAAGAGGTTTAAAATTTTTGATGAATCCCAGTATTGGTTAACATTAGCATTGGCTCATACTGAAATTCATATTGCCCTCAGAGCAGAAGTTTATCTTTTGAGGTTGCTTTGACTTTGGAGAAGATAGATATTGGAACTTTCCATGGAGAACAATGCTTGGTTGACTTGTTTTTCCTCTCTACGATGTTAAAAGGAAAATCTCCTTGACTAGAAGACTCACTTCTCAAAGTGGCAATTCCTCTGCAGTATCATTGGCTTTACAGAAGAAAGTGTCCCTGGGGCCAGTGGGTGGCGTAGTGGTTGAGGTGCTGGACTATCACACGGCCAGTCACAGTTCTGGTCCCGGACTCGGCGGCCTGAAACTCACATCAGGTCTGTGTATATGTGTGCATGCCCCAAATCCTGAGAGAATGGAGGAGAAGTGATTGCGGCATGGCCATTCCCGCTGGGGGGTGAGTCCTCCCTTCCTCTCCCTTTCTCTCTCTCTGTGTCTCTTGTGAGTGTACATGCCTTATAAAGAAAAGAAGGAAGTGTCCCTAGAGGCTAACTGCCCCAGAACCTAGCTCTGGGCTGGGAAGACAGCACTTCTGCCCCTTTATAGGACCTCTTGAGGTCCCGAGAGGTGACTTAGTGTACTCACCAGGAGGTGGTGAAGAGGGAGTGGATGCAGCGTGTCCTCCGGCTGATAACACAAAGGAGAGCAGAGGTGGATTTAGCTCCCAGTTTTGGAGGTGGGTCCAAGAGCACGTTGTTGGCATCTGCTGAGGTGCCGTGGCTGCATTGTAACACGGCGGGCCGGAGTGCTCGCGTTTCTGTCCCATGTCTGTCTCGTTTCCTTTGCTGACAAACCTGCCAGGAGTCAACCAAGAGGGCCCACCCAAATCTTTTGCCAAAGACCTCACCTTTTTTTTTTTTTTACCAGAAGGTGCATGTACTTGTCTGAGGAAGAGAGAGAGACAGTGAGACAGTATGCCCCCTATGGGAGATGGTCATGCCACAATCCTTTCTTCTCATATCTTTCAGGACTTTGGGCATGGCACACACGTGTCCAGAGTCTGAAGCGAGCCATGGGGTTGGGGTCAAACTATGCAGTTAGCTGTGTGGGATCCAGCTGCCTTAACCACCACCTCACCGGCTCACTCCAAAGGCGCCACCTCTTAATACCTTCACAGTATAACCAAACTCCAGCACACGAACTTTTGGGGGACACATTCAAACCATAGCAGAGGGGAGTGTAGAGGTGCTGTGAACGTAAGGGGACATGAAAGTAGGTTCTAGGATCCTCGGGAATCATGGGTGGCCCTGGCATGCCCGGGTAGACCTGGACACCAATTTGGAGATCTCCCACGTGGCTGTTAAGGTCACAAGAAGCAGCCCTTCCACCCGTGCCAATGCTGCTGGGTTGGCTACGGGTTTTAACGAGGGTGTGTCATGAATCTACAGCATCATACAGCGGAGTCTCCCTCCCCTGACAGTCCCCTGTGGGCCACCATTTGCCCCTCCCTCCCGATGAGCATAGGGCCACCGTGTCTATCATTCTGCCTTCTCCAGAGTGTCAGAGGGTTGGAATCATACAGTACCTAACTTTTCAGATTTTCTTCTTACTTTTCTTTTCCCCCCATAGGGCACATACAATCACTGCTGAGAGACAGTGAGAGGGAAAGTGAGAAATCCCCTAGGGAGGATCGCCACACTGCAATCTCTTTTCCTCCATTCTCCTTTGGAATTTTGGGCATGCACACATGCGTGCCTGGCATGATTTTCAAGCCATTAGGTCTGGGGCTTGAACCGTGGTCAGCCATGTGAGAGTCCAGTGCCTTAGCCACCACAGCACCTGCTAGACTGGTCATCAATTATTTTATTTACAAATATGCATTTAGTGTTACTCTGTGTCTGTTCAAAGCTTGATAGCATGTTCCTTTTTAGCACAGTGTAATATTCCCTGTATGGGCGTACCACAATTTATGTGCTCATTTACTGAAGGGCGTCATGGTTACTGCCTAGGACAGCAACGTGCAATGAACATGCATGTGCAATGAACATGCACGTGCAGGTTTTTGTGTAGACAAACATTTTCAGCTCACTTGGTTTGGAAAATCTGTTCTTTCTTGATCTCTAGGGCATACTTTCCTTGGGCTCTCCTCCTGTCGCTTGGTTTGGAAAGCCTGTTCTTTCTTGATCTCCAGGGCATACTTTCCTTGGGCTCTCCTCCTGTCCCTCAATTGCTCCTCCCTGTTCCCCTTCGCTACTTTTCCTCTTCTGTCAGCCTCTTCAATGGTGTTCCCCAGGGTCGTGTGCTGGGGCTTTTCATATTTCAGTACCTCACGTGCGAGACGATCTCATCCACTCTCAAGGCTCCAGCTGCCATCTCATTGTTGAGCCCACACTGTATCTCACGGCAGATTGTGAGTTTTTAAGCCCCAGGGTCCAGGACTCAAACTGTGGCCAACTACGTGGATGTCCAGCAATGTAACCATTGTGTCATCTGCTGGTCCCTAACATAGGGTGTTCGCTATCAGAATTCTGTGGCTTTGGTTAGACTTCTCCTTCCCGAATGGTCCTTCCCCAGGGGAACACTGGAGCCATTCACTGCCCCCTTCCAGGATTTTCTTTTACGTTGTCCTCCCTTCCTTCCTCTCTGCACCCCACTGTCCTCTGCTGTTACTGTCTTGCTGTTTACACGTGTGACTCCTGGGCATGTGAGCAGATCAAGATAGGCCTCATTTTAGTCTTGGAGCTCCCAGCACCTCTGCCGTGGGTGCCGAACAATGTGCCTAATTGATATCGCTGAATAAATGACCCATATGGGCCCCGCTGTGTAAGATCCTCTACGATCAACCCTCACGGCACCACGTACAGCTCCCTCAGAGCACTGGCTACAGCACAATCTCCCCTTTTTTAGGGGGTGTGATCAATAACTCAATGTCTTCCTCCTCACTAGACAGACCACAAGAAGCTCCATGAAGGCAGAAGCTATGTCTTCTTTGGTCATCGCTGAATTGGGCAGTGCTCAGCACTTCTGAGGTGCTCAGAATGCATTTGGAATGAATAAGTGATTTCGAGAAGGAGGTTCAGTCATATCAGTAGCAACAATGACAATGACAACAATTAACGTTAGTGTAAAAGGTTTTCATAGGTATAATTTTCATTTTATAATCATAAAACACTGCTAAAATGTATAATTAATTTTTTACTTATTTATATAATTTATTTACCTATTTATTTATAGTGATTTTTTTTTTAAGCAGCTGGATCCAGGACTTGAACCATGGTCAGCCATGTGGGAATCCAGCACCTTAACTACCACACCACCTACTGGCCCCTAAAATGTATAATTTTTATTTTACAGATGAGAAAGTTGAAGACACTCAGAGAGGTTAAGCATCCGAATGTCTCGAATCTCACAACTGTATTACAGTACCATGCGTGGGCCCTGGGTTATTTCTTATCTAAACAGCCCGATGTGGGGAGACCAGGCAATGTTTCAGTGCACAGGAAATGAACGAGGGCAAGTGTGACTGCTCTGTTCTGCGTGTTGGTTCAGAGCACCATCATTTTTACACCCATGTGAGAAGCGGTCACTGGAATTGGTAGTTCCCCGCGTGGCCTCTTACAGGCCCTGTTGTAAAACAAACGTCTTTCATTTTTATTCCAGGAGTCAACCAGACAGGGTCAATACAGGAAGCATTATAGGTCAGCTGGTGCTAATACCCAGAGGGAGCAAAATTTTGGTGTTTTAAAGACCAAAATATTTTCTTATAATAATTTATAGCATGTATGGTCAACAACCTGAACAGATAAGGAAGCCCTAGGCTAGTGGTTCTTCAGCTTTTGTGGCTCAAAGAGTCGTATCATGGGACAAAGACTGATAATTCTTCCCCGTGTTCTCACAAAAACATGAAGATAGCATTGACCCCCACGGACCTGGATGCAGTGAAAGAGTAAATTTACATGTATGAGACTCTATTGTGGACAAATTATCACTATATTCCTGAGATTAAGCGGAGCCCTGAGTACCTTATGGGGTTGAATGCTTTAGGAGAACAACTGAAATTCTTCCATGGAACTTTGGAATTCCCAGGCTATAGCCAAACGTCACTGACTAATTACTCTTATTTATTTTTTAAAAAATAAGCTTAATAAATGTTTACTTACTTATTTCTTCCATGAGACAGAGAGAGAGAGCGAGAGAGAGAGAGGGAGAGGGAGAGGGAGAGGGAGAGGGAAAACATACAATATTTCTCCTTTATGCCCCTGGCTTAGCTCACTTAACAAAATGTCCTCCAGGTCCTTCCCTGTTATTTATTTATTTAAATTTGACCAGAGAGGGAGAGAGAGAGAGAGAGAGAGAGAGAGAGAGAGTAAGCTGCCAGGTCCAGGACTCGAATCACGGTTGGCCACTTGGGAGTCCAGCATCTTTAACCACCATGCCACCTGCTGGCCCCACTGAGTTGATTTTTTAATATGGTGAGAGTAAAGGCCTAGGTTCACTTTTCTGCATGTGGATACCCCAGACTTTTTACTCAGGAATAAGGACGGGTTGAATCTTGAAAATACAGATATGTGGAAAAGATGAAACACAATATCAAGTCTTTACTAGTCTGCTTTAGAAGGTCCATTAAAAATGAGAATATAGGGACCAGCAGATGGTGTAATGGTAAAGACATGGCTGACAGCAGTTCAAGTCCTGGGCCCTGCATCTTGAAACTCATGCCAGGCATTTGGGCATACATGCCCCGAATCCTGAGACAATAATGGAGGAGAAGGGATACTGGCTTGACCATCCCCCCGGGGAGTGATTTTTCTCTTTCTGTCTCTCTCCACCTCTCTGGCAAGTACATACACACTCTACAGCAAAAATCTCTTAAAAAAATTAAGAGAATACATTTTCATGGAGGGGACAATTATTATTACCTGGTAATACTCTTTGTATCAGTATGCCAGGTCAATGAAAGCACTCAGCAACTATTTGTTGAATAAAATGAGAATTCCATTCTGTTGTACAAATGCTCAACTAGAGAAAATTCTTCCTGAGGAAACTAGCGTCTATTGCAAGTAATATGTGCGGGATGAATGGAAATTTATTCTATAATGATGCCAAAGGATAGTCTATACTGTGTCATTTTAAGTCAGACATATAAGGATTGTATCCAAGGGCATGTGAGAAGACATGGGGATTTTCTGTGAGAATTTTTTGTTTTGTTTTGCTTTGTTTTATATTTTTGCTATAGGGATGTGCCCTCACCAGAGAGAGACAGAGAAGGACAGAGACAGAGAGAAAGTGAGAAATCACCCATCTGCAGGGGGAGAGGAGGATGGTGATGCCACAATTCCTTCTCCTCCATTCTCCTCTTGGGATTTTGGTCATGCATGCACATGCATCCGGTGTTTTTTTCAAACCACTGGCTCCAGGACTCGAAACATATAGCCAGCCGTGTGGGGCTCCAGCTGCCTTAACCTCTATGCTACCTGCTGGCCTTCTCGATGGGGCCAATAGAGACAAGTCCTTACTAATATTCGACGCACCTTGACACATGGAAAAACCAAAGATAGATGTGAGTGGAGAGGAGTGATTGGAATGATAGTATTATGACCAGGTAAGGTTGAATGCCTCAGTCTTTGCACCCTGATCATCGGCAGATTTATTGGTGAGAACTTTATTAAGGAATGACCTTGTTAGCAAAAATTACAGTGTTGGAAAAATGCAGAGCTACTGACGAGAGTATGTGCAGACTTGCTCGGTGTGAACGCGTGTGTATGTGACTTGGAGACGGTGTCGCTTTATTTACTAAGGCATTTTCTCAATTTCTTGAGTCAAGACTGTAATGAAAACTCAAGGAAGCTTCTCTTTAGAAAGAAGAGCACTTTACTTTGCCTTTCGTGGCCCTTAGATTCAAATCCAGGAGACACAGAGATAACTCCCATTCTGTAGAACTTAGATAAATTTGTGTACATTTCAGTTTAAAAGATCTTTTTAGGAAAATCGAACGGTTGTTGGCAGTGCCCTCGCATTCACAAAGCGTTTGCAAGCTTGTTATGTGTGAGATTAAGCCCATGTAAATATTTGATAAAGTAAAGCAAATTTGCTCACTGCAAAATGGACCGAGTGTGGGAACCAGCCCAGCGAGAAGCGTCTGTGTCTCACTTTCCTGAGCATCGTCAGTAGAGCTGCTTATGCTCCGAGTCTGGAGGGGATCCAGCGGGATTTATTTTTATGAGGTTTAATGTAAAGGTGTTGTATTTCATGAGATGAAATCATAACACAGTGGGTTGCAAGAATTTTGAGAGATTGCTTTTTTTTCAGAGTGTTGGCAAGCACCATCCTCGGGAGAATTTTGTGTCTAAAAAAGAAATATAGATCTTCTTTCATAGGATTGAAATGATAACTAATCCTTAATCCTTTCTAGATTGCTGGGGTTTGACAGGCTAGGCTGATTTGAAATGCACATAGCAGGCTCGACCTCTCAGCTTGGTCTTTTTTTTCCCCCTTCCTTTTAAAAATTTATTTATTTCTTCAGAGAGAATGAGAGTGAGGGAGACAGACTGACAGAGAGACAGACAGCAGACGGCTACCAACAGGGTCTTCATGCCACTAATCCACTCCAGTCTCGGTCAGTCAGGATCCCAGGCACACGTGAGCATGTGCGCACCCAGCATGCACCTGGGGGCCTCAGGATGCAAACCCAGGACCCTCTCATGAGGTCTCAGCATTGTAGAGCATTGTGTTAGTGCTGTGTCACCCTGGCTGTCCTAGTGGTCTTTACTTTTTTAAAGAATTATTTTATTTGGGGACCAGCAGTTAGTGTAATGGCTATGTCGCTGAACTCCCATGTAGTTGATCATGGTTCGAGTCCTGGAACTGGTGGCTTAAACTCACACCGGGCACGTGTGTGTGCATGCCCAAGATCCTGAGAGGAGAATGTAGAAGGGATTGCGGTGTGGCCATCCCCCTGGGGGGTGATTTTTCACTTTCTGTCTCTCTGTGTCCCTCTCTGTCTTTCTGGAGAGCAAAAACCTCTTCAAAAAATTATTTAATTAAAAAATAATTTATTTGATTTTATTAGTATTATTTTAAAATTGGACAGGAGAGAGACAGAGAGAGCGGGAGAGGAAAAGTGAGAAAGCAAACCATCTGGTCTGGAACTCAAACCGTGGTCTGCCATGTGGGAGTCCAGTGCTCCAACCACCATGCCACCTGCTGTCACTTAAATTTTATTTATCAATATTATTATTATTATTATTTTTAATTTGCTACAGGGTGTGTGTACTCACCAGAGAGAGAGAGAGAGAGAGAGAGAGAGAGAGAGAGAGAGAGAAAGATGCCGGGCAGGACTCGAGCTATGGTCGGCCATGTGGGAATCCAGCGCCTTAACCACCATGTCACCTGTTGGTCCCCCACCGTGGTCTTTTTTAAAAAGATTTCTTCTGTGATCGAGAGAGACAAAGACAGCACCCCCAACGGCATCCTGACACCATGATCCACCCCCACCCAGCCAGCCCCAGGTCACAGGCACACATGACAGAGTACTCAGGGAGGAAAACAGGTGCAAACTCAGAACCTTCCCACGTGGGTCAGCCTCGCAGAGCACGGTGCTCTGCCGCTGTACCACCACCCAGCCCCCCGTGGGCCTTCTTGGACTCTCTGACTCCCACTGGATACTAGAACTTCAGGGTACATGAGGAATGAATTTAGGGGGCCCCCACAACTCCGCCACACTTGAGGCTATTTTTATTTACTTACGGGTCATGCTTCTCTTTTCAGCTTCACACACATTTGACTCTCTATGAAGTTTGACAACCCACATGAACGTTTGGCAAGACAAGAGAAGGCCAGCAGCCTGGATCTCAGATTTCCTTCCTACCCTGCTCTTGTTAGGTTTTCGGCTGAGGAAACTTCTCTGTCTCTGTTTTGGAGAAAGCTGAGCCATTCCCTTGCTGCAGGCTTGACCTTTTTTACTTAGCTCTGGAACAATGTAACGGTCCTCAGGCTACACCTCTCTCCGCTCTCCCCATTCCATCTCCAATTTCCCTGCAATGCAACCTCTTAGACCAGGTTTCTCTTGAGTGGCAGGAGAGAAACAAGACACGGGGAGGAATCTGGCGCCGGGTCTGATTCCATGATGCCACGTGTATGGAAGGGAGTCCGTGCTCTGCGTAGCCCAGAGCCTTGTCACAACGTGGGCCAGGAAGCGTTTTGGAAGCGCAGTGGCTTCTGCGTGGGAGTCTCGTAAAACGAATGTATGCCCCATGGTATGTGGCTCCCAGGGAAAATGTACTCCTCCCTCGGTTCCGAAATAATAGATGAACCGGACGTTTCGTCTGTAATGGTAACAAGATGTGCACCTCAGCGCAGCTGTGTTTGTGTCAGATGGTGTGCGTGATCGATCTCGTGGGGAGCCTCCCCGGATCCTCATGGGAACCCTGATGAAAATACTGCTTGGAGGCGGGAGGAGGGGAGCGATGAGTTATTACCATCAAGTCACAAATGTTACATTCCTTATCTTTCTCAAATGCTTTCTTGCAAATGCATGTCAGGGTGAGCTGTCCTCCGAGAGGATCCAGACAGACTTCAGGAGGCAGGGAGGAGCGAGGCCAGGATGTTGAAGACAGCCACATACGATCTACAGCTGGAGGCTGTCACCTCTCACCTTGTTTCCCAGACTCCTCTGCTCACCTGGGGAACGTGTTAAACAGGGAGATTCCTGCAGACTTACTGAACTGGTCTCTCCAGGAGGGACCTGGGAAATAGGTTTCTTTTTTCCTTTTTTCTTTTTCTTCTTCTTTTACATTTATAAGACCAGCTGATTGCTCTGATCAGACAAGTCTGAGAATCACTGACCTCAAGTCATATTCAGGATGACCATTCAAAAACTCGTCGGTTTTGGGATCAGCAGATGGCGTAATGGCTATGTCACTGGATTCCCATGTAATCGACCGCGGTTCGAGTTCTGGACCTGGTGGCTTAAACTCATGCTGGCTGTGTGTGCGTGTGTGCCCAAGATCTCGAGAGGAGAAAGGAGAAGGGATTGCGGCGTGGCCATCCCCCC
>NW_006159767.1:694223-699326 GCF_000334495.1 Tupaia belangeri chinensis
CCTTTCTTTCTCTCTCTTTCCGGTAAGCGCACGTGCCCTATAGCAAAAACCTCTCCAAAAACAAAACAAAACAAAACAAAAACATTGGTTTTGTGAGTGGGCTGGGATGGGGTAGGCGTGGGTGATAAATAACCCAGTCACAGGGACTACTCTGCCTGTTTGCTGAGCAGCTGCTGGCGGATGGTATAGTCATGTTTCTCAGTGCCCCGTCTGTAAGGCCCTTGGTACATTGTTTTTAAAGCTGATTCGGAGTTGCTAGGTTGATTCAAAGTTGATTTTAAAGTTGACCTCCTTTGTAAGAAAGGGGTTGGCTTTCTTCCACAAGGGGAGAATTTGGCCACTTTCTGGGCCTCCTCTTCGACTCAGCTGCCGTTTCTCACTTTCCTTCTGGTGAAGATCTGGGATGCCGTGTCTTAGGCTCAAGCCCAGGTGAGACACCCCCTGTGAGGTTTGGCCCATTGGGTTCTCTATTTGTACCATGATTTGCCTTCTTTTAGATCCCCACTTGGATGAATTTTATATTTGTTTTCCAAATAACTTTGAATCCTTTTCTCCCTTGAAATGTGGCAGAGTGTACGTCCAGTAAACGGAACTCATCAATGATCGTTGTTAACGGAGGGGAAAATAAGGCAGTGACGTCACGGGTGATTAAATGGTCTCTTTCTGGACTCTGAGTGGAGTTGTCCTGTCTCACGCAAGTACACATTTCTATCCTTGCCCTCCCGACGACCTGAAAAAAAAAAGACCCTGGGAGCCCTAGGTCAAACACATGGAGCTGGGGAAGTGCGTATTCTGAAGCTCATTGATGCAATTCGCTTCTGCAGATGGCAGTTCTACCAGGCGAGGGTGCTTTGCCCTCTTAGTCTTAATTCTCAGCTGTGGGTTTGGTTACAAATATGGTAGTCAGCAGCTTTACTTCTTTTGTTTTCAGATTAAAATAAAAATACGTTGACGTGGGGTCAGTAGATGGCATAGCAGTTCCATTGGTGGACTTCCATGTGGCTGACCACAGTTCAGGTTGTGGACCCGGGAGCTTGAAACTCATGCTGGGCATGTGAGCATTCATATCCTAGATCCCAGGAGGAGAATGGAGGAGAAGGGTTTGCGGCTGGTCAACCCCTCAGGAGGTGATTTTTCACTTTTTTTTTTTTTCACTGTCTCTGTCTCTCTCCAGAGAGTGCACAAGGCCTAAGGCAAAAACTTCTTAAAAACTATTTTGGGGTAATGCACACAAGGTAGAAACACCACGTGGACAACAGATCGATAATGAAGGGAAGCCCTGACCCAGCCTTCCCAACGGCAGCTGTGCTTTGAACGGCTTCAGTTTTCAGTTCTCTCTCTAAGTCGTTTGGAGCACGACCTTGTGTTTGAGTTGATCTTTTTTTTGCTCTTTTGAGATTTCTTGATGCTGTATTTAGGTGGCCCCTTCTCAATTGCCGTCCAGCCCATTCCATAGGTCCATTCGATTCGAAGACTTGCTTCAGGTCTGGAAGTAGTTGGTTATGAGTTCTCTCATAATTTTCTACTCTTCATTTTCTTTATTCTTTCATTTAGGAAACTCGATTGGATCATTCCCTCAAGTGTCCTGTCCCTACCCCACCCCCCTCTTTTTCTTTGCTGTTTAGAAATTTCTTTTTCTTTCCGGAAGGCAAACCACTCTTGCTCTATGAGCACATCAATGACAAATATCTCCCAACAATTCCTGTTGGCGTCCTGTTCTCATACCTCTCTCCTTGCAGGGCGCTGTGGTGAGGCCACATGCCATGCCCGCTGCAGTCTTGATGAACACCTGCTGGGGCTGCAGCTCTCTCCGCCCTGTGTGTGCCACCAAACCGCCTCCTTTAAACGTCTCTCTTTCGAAACGTGTTTGTAGGTTTATGTTGTGAGGGTTTCTTTGCTTCCACTAGGGCCTTGGTGTCTTAGTCAGAGCAGGTTAGATTGTGCTGCAGTAACAAACAAACCCTCAATTGCAGTGACTTATATAACAAACAGGTATTTCTGCCCCCACATAAGTTCGGTCTGATGGTTGTGTTTAGCCAGCTCTTTTAGTTAGGTCTCCTCAAACAGTTTTATGCTGTTCATTCATATAATGCTTACATTTTCCTTCATTCATAAAATGTTTACATTTTCCTATTGGAAGTGATTGACTTTTTTGTTGTTGTTGTTTTTTAAGTTTTTGCTAGAAGGTGCGTGTACTTCTGAAGAAAGCCAGAGAGTGGGAAAGTGAGAAATCATCCCCTGGGGGTGTGGATGGCCACACTGCAATCCCTTCTCCTCCATTCTTCTCTTGGGATTGTTGGCATGTACACACATATGTCTGGAGTGACTTTCAAGCTGCCAAATCTGGGACTCAAACTGCGATCAGCCATGTGGGAATCCATTGCCTTAACCATCATGTACCTGCTGGCTCTGGAAATGATTAGTTTTTACAATGAGCTCTTTATATATTAAACCTAGTAACTCTTTGGCTAAATAATTTTATCATATGCTAGAAGCCTATATTAAAAATACAAATTTGATTTCAATTTCCCAGGAACTGATGGGAATTGTATCTTTCCTCCTTTGCTTTTATCTAGTAACAGAGGAATGAGCTATGAATTCACTTTAGAGAAATTTCAGTTTCTAGCTTCTCTTTCAAGAGATTATAGACAAAAGATTCCCCAGGAAGTTTGCCTACCCATTTTGCCTAAAGCGAGAGAAGTGAGTAGAGAGGGGAGTTTATTGGGGGAAGGTTGGTCAACAATTTAGGATTGGTGGGGTAGGGCAGGTCAAGTAGCTGGCGGAGAATAAAAGGTGAATCTTGGTAGATAATCAGAAATGAACTGGCTGTGGGAGGAGGGAGAGAGCTGGTGATGGGGCCAGAGCTTATAATTAGAAAATAGTTAAAAGGATTTTTGTCTTCTCTTCAGCTGTCAATAGGTTCATGTACCTACTATTTGAACAGAATCCTAACCTGCTTTCTGGCTTTAAGTCTTAAGCAAAGTTCTCTTAACATTTTAAAATTTTGATTTATTAAAGCTAAAACTGCCTTTCTTGAAATTAATAGTATATTAAAATATACCTATTTAAAATATACCTATTAAACCACAGTAAGCTAGATAGCCCAGCTAGATGCTACTTTATAGTATATTCATTCTACTCACAGAGTTTCCTGCCACAAGTCGGACATGTGTTCACAGACATGCTTATATCAGTTGAACTTGCTCTTGAAAGTCATTAGATTAATTAAGATATTTTGTGAATCAGTAAAATGAGGGGGAAAAAATGGAATGGAAAGCAACTGTGGGCACCAGAGACAGTGTGGGAGGAGGGTGGGGAATGACAGGGTGAGAAATGAGGGGAGGGAGATGTGTGTGTATATATATATATATAAACACACACATATATATACACATATATGTAAGAAACAAGAAATGGGGACCAGCAGATGGTGTAATGACTATGTCGCTGGTCTCCCATGTAGTCGACCGCTGTTCAAATCCCACACCTGGTGGCTTAAACACACCGGGCACACGTGCGTGCGCACCCAAGATCCCGAGAGGAGAATGGAGGAGAAGGGATTGGGGCGTGGCTGTCCCCCCTGGGTGGTGATTTCTCACTTTCTGTCTCTGTCTCTCTGGTGAGCACATGCGCCCTATAGCAAAAATCTCTCTAAAAAATAATAAAGAAAGAAAACAGTAAAAAAAAAAAAAAACGTGACAATGAGAGTTGATGGCTAAGAGAAGCTGACAGGTGTTTGTCACAAATGGAGCCTTAGTGAACGTGCTCAGTGCTGAGGGCACCAGTGGGTTCCAAGGCGGTGGATATGGGAACCCGTGGCTGATGCAGGAGGCTGCCTGAATTCTCCTCTGGATGACGGTGTTTCAGCGACGCTGGTGGAGGGACTCTTTTTTCAGAAGGGAGAGCTGGAGGGATTCAGCCGCAGTGGGATTGTCAGGGTGCTCCTGATTTTTCATGTGTCCAAACTTGCCAGCTCTGAAGGAAGATCTGAAACAAAAGCCACTCTTGACTTACTGAGTCGAGGTTTGGAGAAGTTTATGTGTTGGTCAGTGGTGCACGAAGAGCCGGCGATATGACTGCGGGGATTAAATGTCGGAGGAGATGTATCCTGCGTGATTATTCCTGGGTGATTCTAAATAGCACACTGCCCGTGGCTTGGATGCATATTAATTTATTTGGGATTTTTCTTTTTTTTATGAGAGGAATAAACTCTTGGGTTGAGGACTCCATTACAAATGGATGATTCAGTCTAAGAACTAGACCTTAGACAAGGTGAGTCCTTTTTTTACTTTAACGTGGGAGAGCAAAGAGTAATTTTTTTTTCTTCCAGCTAACGTCCTGGCTTTCAATTTCTCAAAGTGATCACAACTCTTACTGCTCGGTTTATTAGAAGAAGGCCTAGCAAAAAAAGGGATTTGCTGGATTTCAAATAAGGGAAATAATCAATATTAAAATGCTGCCATCTTGGATATCTTCCTTATTTTATTCTTTTGAAGCTCTTGTAACTTTTTATAATTTCTTGGCTCCCTCCCCCTTAAATGTTTTTTTTTGACATAGGGAGTGTGCACTTGCCAGAGACAGAGAGAGGGAAGTGAGAAATTAGTTCCCCAGGGTTGGGGGGATGGCCACACTGAAATCCCTTCTCTTCCATTCTCATCTTGGGATTTGGGCACACATGCAGATCTGCCTGGTTTGAGTTTTCAAGCTGCTGGGTTCAAGGCTTGAACCATGGTTGTCTATGTGGGAGTCCAGCATTCTAGCCACAATGCAACCAGCTGGATCCCATAGGTTTGAGTCTTTTAAAAAAATTATAGATTTTTGCTGTAAGGTGCGTGCACTTGCTGGAGAGACAGAGAGAGATGAAGAGACAGAAAGTGAAAAATCACTCCCCGGGGGATGGCCATGCCGCGATCCCTTCTCCATTCTCCTCTTGGGAGTTAGGAATGCATACACACACCTGGTGTGAGTTTTTAAGCTGCCGGGTCAGAACTCAAACAGTGGACAATTAAGTGGGAGTCCAGCAATGAGCCATGTTTATGGGACCTTCTTAAGTTCCAGAAGGTCCTTAAGAAAGAGTTAAACTTTGATCCCCAGCAGTTCAGC
>NW_006159767.1:699741-713862 GCF_000334495.1 Tupaia belangeri chinensis
TCCTCCTGCCTCGTTTCTTTTGTCTCCTGACTGGGAGACAAAAGAAAATCACTTGGCCGGCTCTGCTGCGCTTCAGCACCTGGGAAGGTCTGGCTGCAGGCTCTGTGCACGCTGACCTAAGTGCCCAGCTCGGGGAGGTGACCGCCAGGCTTCTCCCCAGCATCACACTGTGCATCGACCGGCTACTGGCCATTAAATCCTCACCCGCCCTGGCAGCCCTCCTCCCTGCGGTGTGGACCTGGATACGTGTCCACATCCTCCCTGCCGTGTGGACCTGGATACGTGTCCACATCCTCCCTGCCGTGTGGACCTGGATACGTGTCCACATCCTCCCTGCCGTGTGGACCTGGATACGTGTCCACATCCTCCCTGCCGTGTGGACCTGGATACGTGTCCACATCCTCCCTGCCGTGTGGACCTGGATACGTGTCCACATCCTCCCTGCCGTGTGGACCTGGATACGTGTCCACATCCTCCCTGCCGTGTGGACCTGGATACGTGTCCACATCCTCCCTGCCGTGTGGACCTGGATACGTGTCCACATCCTCCCTGCCGTGTGGACCTGGATACGTGTCCACATCCTCCCTGCCGTGTGGACCTGGATACGTGTCCACATCCTCCCTGCCGTGTGGACCTGGATACGTGTCCACATCCTCCCTGCCGTGTGGACCTGGATACGTGTCCACATCCTCCCTGCCGTGTGGACCTGGATACGTGTCCACATCCTCCCTGCCGTGTGGACCTGGATACGTGTCCACATCCTCCCTGCCGTGTGGACCTGGATACGTGTCCACATCCTCCCTGCCGTGTGGACCTGGATACGTGTCCACATCCTCCCTGCCGTGTGGACCTGGATACGTGTCCACATCCTCCCTGCCGTGTGGACCTGGATACGTGTCCACATCCTCCCTGCCGTGTGGACCTGGATACGTGTCCACATCCTCCCTGCCGTGTGGACCTGGATACGTGTCCACATCCTCCCTGCCGTGTGGACCTGGATACGTGTCCACATCCTCCCTGCCGTGTGGACCTGGATACGTGTCCACATCCTCCCTGCCGTGTGGACCTGGATACGTGTCCACATCCTCCCTGCCGTGTGGACCTGGATACGTGTCCACCCTCGCTGCTCCCAGTACTGACCCCTGCGACCGTACCCCTCCTTCCTTCACCTGCACTTTGGAACCCGTGGGTTCCACCTCCCGCCTCGTCTCTCTCACCTCCCGCCTCGGCTCTCTCACCTCCCGCGTCGCCGCTCGGTGCTCCAGCTCCGACATCACCACCCACGGGTGTTCACTCACCCTCTCCATACTTTGGTCACATGGACCTGAGATTGGCCATCCCCTGGGTTTTACTTGTTTATTGTGAATGAAGCGATATGCGATTACTTTCTGCAGCCGCTGCCGTTATCCTGTGCCCTGCAAACCTTCTTGCCCCGTTCTGGGTTTGACTGCTCCCCGTTTCCTCCGCAGGCCCCCTTCAGCCCATCGAAGGGTGCTTTCTTGACTTCTTGGTGTCTCTCAGAACTCACTCACTGTCTTTTACTCTCTTTAAAGTTTATGTAGAGAGTGAGCACAGGAGAGAGAAAGCACCTTCAACGTCTCGGGCTGCATCCCTTTCCCGCCCTGGGAGCCAGCCGGGGGCGCGGGTGCGCGTGAGCACGCATGCGTGTGTGTGTGTCCCGCCTGCACAAGGGGACTAGGGAACTGAACCTCAGCCTCCCTTATGGCTTCCAGCACTGCCACTGCAATGCCACACAGCTGGCTGGCTTTCGATGACCCCCAGTTATGACCACAGGACATCCGTGTCTCTAGCCCTTCTCTGGGTCCTCGCTGCGTCCCGGGCTTTCCCAGACAGAAGCCAGGATCGTGGCTGAAGCGACATGTGCGTGCTCTCTGCCTCGTCTCCTGGGTCCCTCCTTCCGTTACTTCTACCGCCAGGACTCAGCCCAGGACTGATGTTGAACCCTTTCTCTCCCGTCTCCTCCCACCCTGTGAAGTCCTGTCATGTCCTCCCTCAGGCCCTCAGTCCTCTCCTTGCCTTGGCCAGGGCAGTGCCCCTGCCGGCCGCCTTCCTGGCCTCTGGCCCTTCCTCCAGACCCCCATCCCTAGGGTCCCCCTTGCAGTCCAGGCAGCACTTTTTCCAGATAAAGTTTTCTTTTCATACATTTTTTATTTTTTACTAATTTTTTATTGCTTTTTAAAAAGTTTACATTGAATCTCTGTGTATCTCTACAGTGTACAACCTTATTTTCCCAGCATGCATACACACCATGAGTCAGGCCCACGCTCTTACACACACCTTACCACCAACAGATCACTGTTCTTTGTGTCTGGTAACACCTGCAGCTGCTCAGTGTCACTTACTGTGGTCGCCTCACTGCCGGGTGCAGGAATTCCGGTGGTTTCTTACTGCCTCCGAGGCCAGCTCCACGTGCAGCCGCCCTCAGCCCCTCTGCCTCTGGACCCCGCCTCACATGTCCAACTCTCCCTGCTCATGGCCCAAGAGACTCCGCTGACTCGAGTGAGAAACCCTTGACCTGCTCCTGGCCCTTCACAGACCCTTGCCTCAGTGTACGGTTTTCCCCCAACCCCCTTTGTTCATCACCCCCAAGCCTTCAAAACTCCCTCCTCGTGGACCAATGTCTATGAGAGGTCTTCAAAAGTTCATGAAAACCATTGGGTCATCCGAAAAGCCATGACACATGTATGCATAGCGTAACATAGAAAAATAAGTCATGCCTTTGGTCATGACGACCCAATAATATTAGGAAAAATACCCCCAAAAGCCTGCATTTCAAAAATTATTTTGGGGCCAGCAGATGGTATAGTGGTTAAGTTGCTGCACTCCCACATGGCCCACCACAGTTCGAGTCCCGGACTCAGTGGCTTGAAGATCATGCCAGGCACATGTGCACGTGTGCCCAAGAGGAGAATGGAGGAGAAGGGGTTGCGGTGCGGCTACCCCCCCTAGGGGGTGACTTCTCACTTTCCCTCTCACTCTGGCAAGTGCAAACACCCTAAGGCAGAAACGTCTAAAAAACTGTAATTTTAGGACTTGTTTATTTAGCACACAAGGTGCTTTTCAAGGCATGCATGTATTCTACCATTTTTCATATACCAACACAAACTTATACCTTAATTCCATTTTCCATGACATTTTGAAGTCTTCTCATAATCTGCCTAACTTGAGGGGTCCGTTTGGAAGAAGGAGAGGGGGGTCCCCCCTGTCTACCAGCAGCTGCTGCCGGTCTGGCCCCACCCTCCTGTGCCTGGGTGTCCCGTGCTCCACTCCCAAAGCCCTAAGCTGCACTTCTCAACAGCAGCTGCACAGCAGAGCCACCTGGGGAGCTTTTAAACAAAGACCAAGGCCAGGCTGCCTCCCTGCATACCAATTAACCCAAACCTCTGCAGCACGGCCCAGTTATTAGTTGTTTTGTTTTGTTTTTAATTTAGCTATAGGGCACATGTGCTCACAGGCAGAAGGGGGAGGTAAGAAACTACCCCCCTAGGGGGGGTTGAGAATGTAGCGACACCCCTTCTCCTTCATTCTCATCTCAGGCTTTTGGGCACACACACGCATGCGCCTGGTGTGTTTTTTTTTTTTTTGGAAAGGTTTTCGCTATAGGGCGCGTGCGCTCGCCAGACAGACAGAGACAGAGAGACAGAAAGTGAGAAATCACCCCCCCCCCGGGGGGATGGCCACGCCTCAATCCCTTCTCCTCCATTCTCCTCTCGGGATCTTGGGCCCAAACTCACATGGACCCAGTGTGAGTTTAAGCCACCGGGTCTGGGACTTGAACCGCGGTCGACTACATGGGAGTCCAGCAACATAGCCATTACGCTAACTGCTGGTCCCAGCCCTGGTGTGTTTTTCAAGCCTCTGGGTCCAGGATTTGAACTGTGCGGCTGGCCATGCAGAGATCTAACTGCCTTAACCACCATGCCATCTGTTGGGTCTATTAGTAGTTTAATTTTTTTTTTTCTTTAGGGGCCAGCAGATGGCATAACAGCTATGTTGCTGGACTCCCATGGAGTCGACCACAGTTCGAGTCACGGACCTGGCAGCTTAAAACTCACTCCGTGTGTGTGTGTGCATGTTCAAAATCCCGAGAGGAGAATGGAAAAGAAGGGATTGCTGCATGGCCATCCCCCTTGGGGGGGATTTCTTGCTTGCTATCTCTGTCTCTGGTGAGCACGCATGCCCCATGGCAAAAATCTCTGAACGTTTTTTTCCCTTTCTTATTTTTCCATTTAATCATTGTGCATCTTTACAGCATACCAAATAACTTCCCCAGCATGAACCCACCATGGGCTGCACATCAGTCCAGTCAGACATTTTAGCATTTACATTACCCTCATCAGCTAATTTTCCATATTTGTGACTGTTAAATATTCTGCTTTTTCCCCCTTTAATTTCTTCTATCCTGCCCTCACATTGCCCACTCCCTCCTACACTGTCTTTAGTATCCAGTTTCTCCCCATGCTTTTTAAAAAAGAATTGTATTATTATTATTATTATTATTATTATTATTTTTGGAGAGGTTTTTGCTATTGGGCGCATGTGCTCGCCAGAAAGACAGACAGACAGAGAGAGAGAGAGAGAGAGAGAGAGAGGGAGAAACGGAAAGTGAAAAATCACTCCCCCCAGGGGGGATGGCCACACTGCAATAACTTCTCCTCCATTCTCCTCTCGGGATCTTGGGCACGCACGCACATGCGCCTGGCGTGAGTTTTAAGCCACCGGGTCTGGGATGCAAACTGTGGTTGACTAATGGGAGTCCAGTGACATAGCCATTACGCTAACTGCTGGTCCCAAAAAAGAATTGTGTTATTTAACTTTTATTTATTTATTTAATTTGACCAGAGAGGGAGTGAGAGAGAGAGAGAGAGAAAGAGAGAAAGTGAGAAAACAAGTCGCCAAGTCCGGGACCCTAGCAATGGTCGGCCATGTGGGAGTCCAGCACCCCTAACCACCACGCCACCTACTGGTCCCTCCCCATGTTTTTATACCTTGCAATCTTTTAGTTTTTCAAGCTTGTCAAATAATTCCTTTGCGAGGCCAAAGATTTCTGTTTTTGTTGATGGCTTTTAGCAGTACTGCATTTTCTTCTTTATCCTGCCGTGGGTCCCGGTCCCTGCCGTCTTTGTTTCTTTGTTTTCGGAGGCTCGTGGTGTCTACCACTTCCCCAGAGTACCGTCAGAGAAAAAAACAAACAAACAAACAAACAAACAAACACAAAACTTCAAAGCAATTTATGAATGAAAAGCAAACAGAGTCCACTTTTAGGAGAGGAATGTGAATCCACTCAGTGACCATTCAGCACTGGAAGTGGTGACGGGAGAACCTCCGGCAGCTGAATTCCCTGTTCCCAGTGTTTGGTAAGGCGGATTTGCAGCCGGGCAGCGCCTGAGCCAGGAGAGTGCTGCCATTTGTCTGGAGGGCACCTCGCCCATCTTACCACCATCAACAGGATGCTCTATGCCATTCGGTTACCTCGAGTAAGTACTTCGCCTAACTCTTGATTTTTTTTTTTTTCAAGATGAAATGAGTAAAATTTTTAGGGAGGAAAAAAGCAGAGGTAAAATATCAATGAAGCTGCATTTTTCTTTTTTGTTTTTTGAAGAGGGTTTTGCTATAGGGCACGTGCGCTTGCCAGAAAGACAGAGAGGCAGAGAGACAGAAAACGAGAAATCACCCCCCAGGAGGGATGGCCATGCCACAATCCCTTCTCCTCCATTCTCCTCTTGGGATCTTGGGCCCCAACCCACACACGCCCAGCATGAGTTTAAGCCACCGGGTCCGGGACTTGAACCGTGGTCAACTATGTGGGAGTCCAGCGACATAGCCATTATGCTAATTACTGGTCCCAAATGAAGCTGCATTTTTGAAGGAAATAAAGCTTAGCGTGCTCATGCTTGATGCACTCTCCCTTTTGTGAGCATTTCTGCAATATAGTGTTACTGTGACCAGATGGCCTTCCTCCCGCACGCCACACCTCGTAGTAAATATGGGTGTTGTAGAGTTCATTTTAGTCTGTAGGATGGTTGTGAACTTAAATTCCTGCGCACCTGGGTTGTTGTGCACTCAGGCGAGGTGGCCCCTTACAGAAAAACGTAGGAAATAGAGAAAGAGAACAAATTCTCTCTTCTAATTTATAGAAGCACAGAAATCTCTTGAAGGTCATTGAACGGCCTGGATTCTGTGGCCACACAGATGTGTGTTCAAAATCGGACTCAGCTTACCAGATTGATGGACCTTGGACAAGGAAGCCTAGTTTTTATGCACATCTTCTCTAAAAGCCAACTAAAATCTAGAGGGAAACTCTCTGAGGCAGCCTGAGTGGGCCCGACCATTCCATTTTCTAAAACTGGTTTGTTTATTATGTAAGAGGCGAAGGCAGAGACTAACGCATGAAGGGTTAAGAATGACAAACGAGAGTCCAGCAGGTGGCGTGCTGGCTAAGGAACTGGATTCCTGGGATGGTGTGGGGGTTGAGGTGCTGGACTCCTACATGGCTGACCGTGGTTTGAGTCCCAGACCCAGCAGCTTGAACCTCATGCTGGGTGTGTGTGTGTGCATGCCCAAACTCCCTAAAGGAGAACGGAGGAGAAGGGACTGTGGCGTGGCCATCCTCCCTGACGGGGTGATTTCTCACTGTCTCTCTTTATCTGTCTCTCTGGTGAGTGCTTACGCCCTCTAGCAAAAACCTTTCTGAAAAAAACGAAAAGCTGGATTCTCACATGACCAGGTGCATGTGTATGCATGCCCAAAATCCCATGAGGAGACTGGAGGAGAAGGGATCGCAGCATGGCTATGCCATTCCCCCTGGGGATGATTTCTCACTTTCCCTCTCTCTGTCACTCCCTGGTGAGTCCACAGATCCTTTGGTAGAAACCTAAAAAGAAAAAAAAAGAAAAGAGAGAATGACAGATGACCTTGTAACACATAGTTTGGGTCTTTCAAAAAATTATTTATTTATTTATTTATTTATTTATTTATTTATTTATTTATTTTTTGAGAGACAGAAAGCGAGAAATCACCCCCCGGGGGGATGGCCGTGCCACAATCCCTTCTCCTCCATTCTCCTCTCGGGATCTTGGGCACGCACGCACACGTGCCCGGCGTGAGTATAAACCACTGGGTCCGGGATGCGAACCGCGGTCGACTAAGTGGGAGTCCAGCGACATAGCCATTATGCTAACTGCTGGTTCCCTCGAAAAATTATTTTTTTAAAGAAAGATAAAATAGATTTTTCTTCACGCCAACCTAAATTCTTTGAATTTCGACTCTGTGTTCAGTATTTCCAGTTCCTGAGTAACTCATTAGGGTTTTGCTGTTTCCTTTTCTAGTTTTCTTTGTCACAGAGCTGGGCTTTTCCCACGAACTGCCACATCTTCGGGATTCCACCACTTGGAATTTTGCTGTGCAGTTCAAAGCTAAGGAGCCCATCTGCATTCCAACCTTGTCCCAAGGCCCTTCTCCTATTTGAACACCCCATCTTGTCTAAATTTGTCATGGGGGAAAAGGAATATAGGACTTTGGCTTCAAAAAAAAAAAAAATCCTTGTCGAGTCCCTCTTCCATTGGAAAACAGAATATTGAAAAGAAACGGACTAGCCCCAATTCCTGGGACAGAGCAGATGACTCCAGAGAAGAGACTCTTTCTGCAGTTGTTCCTGTTGACGCAGCGACCGAAACTGGCCGGACACATGGCACCTGGCCATCAGCTGGTGTTAGGAGAAGCAGCACCAGCGACCGTGCTGAGCGGGACCCCCCATTCCACCCCCTTACCTTTTAAGATGAAAGTGGACAGGGTGGGCTCTTGGACAAGGATTCCAGCTACAAACCCTCATGCAGTTCCTATCCATGTATCCGGGAAATCCTGAGGTCCACCTTCAATCCCGGAGGGTTTGACCGTGATTCCTACACTTGGTCAGTTGCGTCATTCTCAGGAGGCAGCCTGGTGGTACCTCCGTGTTCTATAAGAGGGAAAGCTGGGTTGGGATAAGATCCCAGAGAAGGGTGAGTTAAGCATCTTTTCTTTTTTTTTTTTGGAGAGATTTTCACTGTAGGGCACATGCGCTCGCCAGACAGACAGAGAGAGACATAGAGACAGAAAGCGAGAAATCACCCCCTAGGGGGGATGGTCACGCCACAATCCCTTCTCCTCCATTCTCCTCTCAGGATCTTGGGCACGCACGCACATGCGCCCGGCGTGAGTTTTAAGCCACCGGGTCCGGGACACGAACCGCGGTCGACTACGTGGGAGTCCAGCGACATAGCCATTACGCTAACTGCTGGTTCCCGAGTTAAGCATCTTTTGGTTTAACTTCCTCTCAAGGAAAAATCTTTTATCTCAGTAGTTTCTAAAGTAGACCAACTGCCATTTTTGTTTTAAATTGTTATAGTATGTGTTCTCTACAAAGAGAGAGAAAGGGGGAGAGAGAGAGAGAGAGAGAGAGAGAGAGAGAGAGATCACTAGAGACAGAGAGAGACAGAGAGAGAGAGAGAGATCACCGCTCAGGGGATGCCATGCCACAATTCCTTCTCCTCCAATCTCCTCTTGGGGTTTTGGGTCACATATACACACACATGGCATGCTTTTCTTTCTTCCTTTTCTTTTCTTTTCTTTCTTTCATTTTTTTTTTTAAGAGAGATTTTAGTTATGAGGTGCAAACTCTCGCCAGTAAGAGACAGAGAAACAGAAAGTGAGAAATCAGCCCCTGCAGGGATGGCCACACTGCAATCCCGTCTCCTCCAGTCTCTTCCCGGGATTTGGGCACTCATGCATGTGCACCAGGTGTGAGTACTAAGCTGCTAGGTCTAGGACTTGAACTATGGTCGACCATGTGGGAGTCCAGTGATGTAACCATTATACCATCTGCTGGTCCCATGCTGGCATGGTTTTCAAGCCACTGGGTCCAGGACTTGAACCACTCAGTTGACCCTGCGGGATCCAGATGCCTTAGATGCCTTAATCCCCACGTCACCTGGCTGGCCCAACCAGCTGCACCTAGCCTGTCCTTGACACTCCCATTGACTAAACCGAAATCCAATGAAACAAAGGACACAAATATTTCCACTCGATTGAAAATTTAACACAAGGGTTGATCCTAAGTAGAGACAAAAGGGAAATATTCTTGTTGCTATTCAGTCTGTCTTTGATTAACGCCGTTCATGTCAATTTCCTGATGTGTTTCCTGAAAGCAACTGGTGGAACTATACCTGACCTCCCACCGTGGAAAATGGCCCCTTCATTTCCTTTGCTCCCTTTCTCCTTCGAAAGAAGCCATCCTTGACCTTGGGGATGTGCAGCCTCCACTTGGGAGACGGGGAGGGAACCAGGCTTCTCCTAGGACAGGAAGGGTGGGGGTGGAGGGCGTCGTGGTCCCAGGAAGCCAGGCTACCAGGGAAGCAGCAGCACAGAGCAGAGGGCAGGGGAAGGGTGACGCGCCTCCGGGTGAATTTTACCCTCCTCTTTCTGTGGGTTTCCGTGAAATAAGTGGCAATCACATGGAGCAAAGAGTGATGTGGAGGCTGGACAGTGCCACAGCCGTAAAACGTGATGCTCCGAGGCCCACCCACCGGGAAGGTCCCCGGGTCACATACAGAGACCTCCCTGAGTGCATGATGATCCGGGGCTGGCTGAAGGCTGGGGTGGGTCACAGTGTCAAGACCCCGCTGGAGATGCCATCTCTCTCTGTCTCTGTCACTTTCACTTGCAGGAGAAACAAACAAACTTAAAAAAAAAAAAAAGATCTGTATTATGGTAGGGGATTCACATTGTTTATAATCATTTTTATAGTTGACAATAACAAAAATCTTTTTAAACTTAAGTGTTTATCTTGTATACTAGATTATTAGAGTTTCATTTTTTTTTGAATTTTTATAAAAAATTATTGTGATATCTTTTTTTTTAAAAGTTTTTGCTCTTGGGTGTATGTACTCACCAGAGAGAGATAGAAATATAAAGAGAGAGAGAAAAAGTGAGAAATCATGCCTCAAGGGGAATGGCCATACTGTAATCCCTTTTCCTCAATTCTCTTGGGAAAAAACATACAATTGTGTTTTTCAAGCCACTGGTTCTGGGACTTGAACTGCAGTCAGCCAGGTCACACAAGAGCTTAACCATGAAGTTCCTGTTAATAAGCTGAAGGTAAAAATAAAGCCTAATCTCTTGCCCAAATGCTGGGAGCATCCAAGTCTTAATTTTAAAGGAATAGGATTTGATCTTCCTTTAACTGAAGGACAAATGAAAGGAGCTCAGAAGTGGGTCCGCCATGGCTTGAATTGGAGATGATGAGGGGACATGACACTCTACACCCTGATGCTATGACTGGGGTGAAGTTGAAGCATCGAGGAAGTCCTGACTATGAGAATGAATTAGATTACTCGCAGAGGACTCACCACTCCAAGAAAATGTCTCAGGTTGACTTGGGAAGAGTGTTGCTTATTTGTTTATTTATTTATTTATTTTTGAGAGATTTCTGTGTAGGGCATGTACGCTCACCAGAGAGACAGAGACAGAAAGTGAGAAGTCACCCTGCAGGGGGGATGGCCATGCCACAATCCCTTCTCCTCCATTCTCCTCTTGGGATCTTGGCACTTACACACACGTGCCTAGCATGAGTTTTAAGCCATCGAGTCCAGGACTCGAACTGCAGTCAACTACATGGGAGTCCAGCAATGTAACCATTATGCCATCTGCTGGTCCTGCATCACTTATGTTTTGCTTAAGGAAAGGAGATCATCTCTTGTTTGTCCTCCTGAGGAGGCTTCTATTCCTCCTGGTTTCCTGCAGTCTTCCTGCCCAGGGTTCTTCCAGGGACATTCCTGTCCTAGTTCCTGTCCCCTCTGAGACACTGGGCAATGTTTGAGTCCTATTGAAAGACTGCCTTCGTCTGCGTCATCAGTCGGATGCCGGTGACCCTTACGCTTGTGGACCGTCTACCTGTCCCTCACATGCTCTAGCTCTCTGTAGTGAGGCAGGGCCAGAGGGCTGTAGCTGCAGTGATGCTCGTCACTGCCAGACTCAAGCCTTGAAACCCTCCAGCTGTCTCCCCACTGCTCCTGTTATTTGGAAAGTGTTAAAATGTGGACCACCTTTTAGCCTGGGTCCTTGAGTCACTGTGTGGAGCAGATTCTCCTTCCCTCCTACAAGCCCTCTCCCACCCTGCAAGCATGAGTCATGCTAAACTTCTGAACTCTCATGGTCATTGTGCTAGAGCCCATCCTGACTCATGCCCTGTTAGACCATGTTCTCTTTGAGGTTAACGGCTGGACATGCACTTTCAGAATCTTTGTACCCTGGGGACCAGCAGTTAGCATAATCGCTATGTTGCTGGACTCCCATGTAGTTGACCGCGGTTCGAGTCCCGGACCTAGTGGCTTAAACTCACGCCAGGCACGTGTGCATGCTTGCCCAAGATCCCGAGAGGAGAATGGAGGAGAAGGGATTGTGACGTGGCCATCTCCCTGGGGGGTGATTTCTTGCTTTCTGCCTCTCTGTCTCTCTTGAGCACATGTGCCCTATAGCAAAATCATTTTAAAAAAAGAGAATCTTTGTTCCCTGGGCACCTGGTAGATGCTTCACACGTGCTCGTGGAATGAATAAACGTGTGAACAAATACATGGAGAATTCACATTTGGCTGAGCAGGACATTCATGTAAAAGACAATCTGAGCGGGACCAGCAGTTGGCGTAATGGTTATGTCGCTGGGCTCCCATGTAGTTGACTGAGGTTTGAGTCCCGGACCCAGTGGCTTAAACTCACGCCAGGCACATGTGCGTACGTGCCCAAGATCCCAAGAGGAGAATGGAGGAGAAGGGATTGTGGTGTGGCCATCCGCCTGGGGGGTGATTTCTCGCTTTCCGTTTGTCTCTCTCTGTCTTTCTGGCGAGTGCATGCACCCAATAGCAAAAACCTCTCAAAAAGAAAAAATAAAAAGAATACAGTCTGAGCTCGTCTCCTGCTTCGGAGTCCTGGTTCCCACCCCGGTCCTCTGGCTCTCCTTGCCCACACCCCGTTCTTCATACTCACGTCATGTGTGAGGGTGCAGATGCTGACGTTCCGAGGAGGAGTGTAGAAACCCTGGACTAATTTGTCGCTACCCCTCTCCAGCCCATCCTCTTACCCTCTACCTTTGATTTCATAATTCCATCTCCGAACTCGGGTTGAGATAAAACTTCATCTATTTGGCATTTTCAAATGACTCTAACGTTGACAGTCGCCCTCTTGTCCCGTGCCGTGAGTGGGCTAAGCACTTTCCCTGACCCGTTCCACCTGATGTCCATGGCGCTCTTTGAGGTAACACGAGATCGGCCCCATTCCATAATGGAGGAAACCGAGGCGGTGGGCTTCCTTGCCCAGGTCTCCCAGCACCATGGTAACTAGCCAAGCTGGAGTCCCCACCGAGGGAGAAATGAGGTCAGGGTGGGGGCCCCTGACCACTAAGCTGGCCTCTAACTAAATGCTGATATTTGTAACCTTTCCTAGGACTTCCCTCTTGTGGGACCCAGTCCCTGGACTCCAGTCACCCCACTGGCCATGTGGCAGATGGCCACACATCTCTGACTCCCTTGTTGGAGTGATTCTTCTCATAGTTCCTGTTGGACAAGGTGCCAATGGCCCTGTCAGCTCTCTTCAGGATTCTCTAGGTTGAACAGTCCCCTGCCTGGTCCTCTGTGAGATCTCTCCCTCTCTTTAGCCATCAGTGTGGCAGGTCTGAGGCAGGTGTTCTCATGTCCTCCTACCTGTGTGCGCTGAACCCTTAGGCCCGCCCTGTTCATGTGATGGGCAGCCAGGAGCTTGCCCCCCAAGCTGGACCGTGGGCAGGGCCCTACAGCAGTACTGTCTTGAGAAGCTAGGGGGCTCCATGCAGCAGGCTGAGCAGTCCTAGAACTTGGGCGCCTTGTCAACAGACATGCCTACACCGGGTGCAGGGGACGCTCCTGCTGTCCTGAGACCTTAGCCTGAGGAGAAACCTCCCAAGCGGACAAGTTTCTCTGAACACTGTATCAGTCTGTCCTTCTTGTTTTCTCTTTAGGTTTTTGTCATAGGGTATGTGCACTTGGAAAAGAGAAGGACTGAACATGAGAACTCACCCCCTGTGGGATGGCCACGCCCCCATCCCCTCTCCTTCATTCTCCTGGGATTTTGGGCATGCACACGCACGTGCCCAGTGTGACTGTCAGGCTGCTGGGCATGGGATTGAAATCTCGGTCGGCCGTGTGGGAGTACAACGCCTTAATCACCATGCCACTGCTGCCCCCATTGACCTTTCTGTAAAGTGGTTTTGTACTGAGGTGTAACTTGCGTGCAGTGAGTGGAGTGGACGCCTCCTCAGGCACAGTTTTCAGTAAGACTCGGCAGAGTCAGCCGAGGTTCAACAAATGAAGTCCCGGAACCAGCAGTTAGCGTAATGGCTATGTCGCTGGGCTCCCATGTAGTTGATTGAGGTTTGAGTCCTGGACCCGGTGGCTTAAACTCACGCCAGGCACATATGTGTGCGTGCCCAAGATCCCAAGAGGAAAATGGAGGAGAAGGGATTGTGGTGTGGCCATCCCCCTGGGCGGTGATTTCTTACTTTCCATCTCTCTCTGTCTTTCTGGTGAGCACATGCGCCCTATGGCAAAAACCTCTCCAAAAAAAAAAAAAAAAAAAGAAAGAAAGAAATGAAGTCCCATGTACCCAAAAAAGAAGTGAAGTTCCAGGTACCGCATGGTAAGTCCTTCCATACTGCCTGGGTTTCTGCAGGAGGGGGTCTCAAAAGAAAGGAGTTTATGTAAGAATTATTGAATGCTTTTTCTATTTTAGGAAACGAATCCCGTTTATTGAAGCAAGTGCTCTTTCTCATGTTTTGGTCATATCATATCGGAGTGAGTTCTTTCTAAAATTTTTGATCAGGGCCCTCTCCGTGAGCCGGCAGACCAGGGCACCTGACATTCAGCCCCTGGACCGCAGGTTCAGGGCAGCAAACAGAGCGCTGCCTGGGGTGAATTCTGCCTTGGAAGCCCTTCAGGAGGTCAAAAGTGCAGCTAAGAGCTCAGAGCGCGGGGAGGCAGGGCCCCCAGGGTGTGATTGTGCTCACGGCGAGCAGACTGTCCCCAGAAATAAAATGTG
>NW_006159767.1:716181-716517 GCF_000334495.1 Tupaia belangeri chinensis
AGGTGGTGATGGCAGACCTCTGGGAAGGGGCGGGGTAGGGAGGGCAGCCTGGGAGCCCTGCTCCTGCTACTCCACACTACTGCTCTGGTGTGACGGTGGACTCGGGGGCCTCATTCTTCCTTGAGGTCATTTCTGTTGCTCTGCCTTGAGGTCATTTCTATTGCTCTGAATCGCTGGACTCCATCGTTGCAGCGGTTTCCTCTCCCTTCCTTTTCTTTTTTAAACATTTATTTATGTATTTATTTGTTATGGTTTTCAAGCTGCTGGGCCTAGGACTCGAACCACAGTCAGCCATGTGAGAGAATCTAGCATCTTAGCCACTATACCACTTGTTTC
>NW_006159767.1:717031-722989 GCF_000334495.1 Tupaia belangeri chinensis
GCTACATGGGAGTCCAGCGACACAGCCGTTATGCCAGCTACTGGTCCCTGAATGATATTATTGATCCAGATTCTCTTTAAATGTTTGGCAAGAAAAGGCAAAAAATACTTTTTTTCCCCCTCATGATTCAAGTTACATGACAGAAGATGGCTGCTGGCTAAGAGTTTTACTCCTAACAGACTTCAGAGGTCCTTGAATTGCTCTTTCGGTCAGTGGCTCTCCCATCTGCTCTCTAGCGTCACATCTTGTGTGGAGGGAGCGGTGGAGACAGGAGCTGCAGATCATGAGGAACGTGGCTGGGAGGAGTTTCCAGCCCAGCTGAGGGTCCTGGGAGGGCTCAGCAGAGAGAGTGAGGCCTGAACTGACACTCAAAAGGCAAGGGAGGTTAAAAAATGATAAGGGGGTAAGGGAGAAGGGCCCATTCCCACTGGATTTGGCCATTAGGGGCCATAAGTGCCATCTGTCCGGGCAATTTCAGAATGCTGGGGGTAGAAGCTGGGTTGTAACAGATCCGGCATGGCTGGGGGTGAGGAAGTGAGGGGAAGGCCGCAGGATGCTGCAGGGTAATCTGAGGGTCATGGAGGTGTTGTTTTTGTTTCTGTTTTTGTTTTCTATAGGATGAGTGTGGTTATCAGAGAGAGAAAAAGAGAGAGAAAGTGAGAATCCCCCCTACCCCGAGGGGGGATGAGCATACCACAATCCCTTCTTCTCCATTCTCCTTTCAGGAGTTTGGGCATGCACACACCTGTGCTCGGCGTGATTTTCAAGTTGCTGCGACTCAAACCACGCAGTCAACCCTGTGCGATCCAGTCACCTTAACCACCATGCCACCTGCTGACCCAGGAATGTTTTATCTTTAGTTAATTTTTTCCTTTTTTTTTAGTTATTGAAAATCTACTTTGTTCAATAGCAAAAGAACAGATGACAGGCTGGGAGGGAGGGGAAGAACAGGCAGGTGAGGGGAGCCAGGGGCTCAGGCCCATGTGCAGGCCTTCCACAAAGAGTGGAAACTGCCTCAGAAAAGCAGGTTTGGGGACCAGCAGTTAGCGTAATGGCTATGTTGCTGGACTCCCATGTATTTGGCCGAGGTTTAAGTCCCGGACCCGGTGGCTTAAACTCACGCTGGGTGTTTGTGTGTTCGTGCCCAAGATCCCCAGAGAAGAATGGAGGAGAAGGGATTGTGGTGTGGCCATCAGCCCTGGGGGGTGATTTCTTGCTTTCTGTTTCTCTGTCTTTCTCTATCTTTCTGGGAAGCACATGTGCCCTATAATAAAAATGTCTCCCAAAAAAAAAAAAAAAAGAATTATAAAAAAAGCAGGTTTGGACAGGCCTGGCCTGGTGAATGACATTTTTTCTTGATATCTCTTTGCTATAAAGGGACAGGCAACACTCTCCTAACCTGGAAACCCTTTGGGAGGGTATAGGGCAGAAGTCACAGATGCTAGCTAGAGTGAAGTGTGGTCAGCAGGGATCATGGTGTCCTGCAGGGTCTGTGCCCTTCTGGGTGGGCAGCTGCTGTCACAAAAGAAAGCAGGCCCAGTGATGCTGGCTGGACAAAAGTCAGAATTCTGGATCTTTATGGGGAAACCTCCCAAGTTTGAAATGTTGGCGAGTGTTAAGAACAAAGCAGCCGACAGGTCAACGAGACGTATCTGCAGGCCTAATCCAGCTCCTGGGCGCCGGCCGGCAACCTCTGATCTAGACAGTGTCTCTTAGGGAGAGGCTTACATGGCATCTTCATGGACCCACGCTGTCCTGTCTGCACCACAGCAGAGAGAAAGTGACTACGGAAAATGACATGGATAGTTGGAGAAGAGAAGCACGAGAATGCGTTTAATCCTCCCAAATCTGGTTGTATACTGTGACCTGCCCAGGACTTAATTGTCGTAAGTTGATTCCACTATGTCCATGCCATGAACTAAATTTTCTTTGTTCATTTTAGAGTTCTCTGAAAAGTTGGATTGCTCCAGGAACTAGAAAGGACTTAATTACTTTGCTTATTACTAAAAATAAAATGGAAAACAGTACTTTTTTTTTTTTTTAAATTGGGTAAGTCTGAAAAGAAATTACCGATACAAATGGGAAAATTATCTGCATGTGCCAAAAGAAATAGAACTTCTATCATTTGTGCTCTGCTTGGCTTTGACTATCGATTATTTGTTGCAGGAGAATGACTGATGATACATGAGAACCAGAGAAGAGACCTGTAAACCTGGCATCAAGGAGGGGTAAGTAAAGCTGCTTTGGTTCAGAAAGCCAGTGAGTTATGTGGTTGCCTGGCCTGGATCAGTGAGTCACAAACTTTAGGGTACACCAGAATCACCTAGAGGGCTTGTCAGACCAATGCTGCTGAGCCTGTCCCCAGAGTTTCTGATTTAGTTGACCCAATAATTTACTTATTTATTTTAGTTTGGTGTAGGGCATATGTGATTATGCAGAGAGACAGAGGAGAGAGGGAAAATGAAAATTCATCACTCCCCTCCCCGGCTAAAGGGGATAACCATGCCACGATTCTTTCTCCTCCATCTTTTCAGGATTTGGGGCATACACACACACACACACACACACACAGTGTTTTTCAAACTACCAGGTCCAGGGCTTGAACTGTATGGTCAGCCGTGTGCGTCCAGTCACCTTTACCACCACGACACTTGCTGGCCCCTCTAAATAATTTCTTTGTGTACATGTAGGGGCATATCCAAAGAAAATTCTTTACACAAAATTGTGAGTGCTGTGGACAAGTATTCTTTCTGTGTGTATGTGTGTTTTCCTCGAGGGAAATAAGTGGGAAAATTTAAGACTCTGAATTCACTTACATAACCAGCACCTGAATAGGATATAGAATATCACTTAGTCTGGGTGCCAGCAGGTGGCATAGCGGTTAAGGTGCTGGACTCCCACATGGCCAACCATAGGTTGAGTATTGGACATAGCAGCTTGAAAATCACGTTGGGCTTGTGTGTGTGCACGCCCCCAAATCCCAGGAGGATAATGGAGGAGAAGGGATTGCAGCGTGGCCATTCCCTCTGACTTCTCACTTTCCCTCTCACTGTTTCTCTCTGTCTTTCTCTGGTGAGTATGTGCATCCTATGACATAAACCTTAAACAAAGAAGAAGAAGAAGGAGGAAGAGGAGGAGACCTCTTAGTCTGTCACTGCATTGCTAACAGAAATACCTGAGACTGGGTAATTTATAAACAAAGAGAGGTTTTCGAGTTATAGTACTGCTGGCTGGAAGGTCTAAAACACAAATTGGTGGAAGACCAAGCTTCAAGCAGACTGGAGCAAGGTCAGTACCCATGCAGGCCTCTGCCTACCTGAGTCCCTCCCCTTACACATACACCAGAGCTCAGTCACGGGGTCCCCACATGGCTTTGTCACACTCAAAGGCCCCACCCTGGGATGAAATGAAGGGATCAAGTTTTGGTTTTACAACTCTACAGTACAACCTAATCCCAACATGTGAACGTTTGGAGGACATCCAATCACTTCTCACGAAGACTGAATTTCAAAAAGAAACTTCTGGGGACAAACCATTGTCCAAACAATAACAATCACTGACTTCCAGGAGCCTGTCTGTGCCTCCTTCAGGACGTACCTCCCTCCCCTGAGCACAACTACTCCTGTTGCTAACAGCTTGTGTTTGTTCTTTATGTAAATGGGATCGTACAGCATGCACCGTTTTGCTTTAATTTTATTTAATTGCTTTGATTTGGATGTATACATTGACTCATGTTAGTCAACATTTGACTAAAACCACTCAACTGTTGAAAATATGTTTTCTGAGAAGCATTTAACGTACACATTCCAATCTCTGCCTCTTAAAAGCTCCTGATTCTTTTGGGGCTTTTTTTCCCCTAGACCCTAGAGGGTCACAGCCAGTGAGAGCTGAGAGGTAGGAAAAACAGAATATTCAATATCCACGAGTAGTTTTCATGTTGCTTACATGTTGAAATGATCGTATAGCACTTTGGATATATTGGGTTAAATTTTAAAAAATGTTACTTAAATTATTTTTTTCCATGTCTTTTTACTTTTTCACACACGGCACTAGGAAATTTAAAGTTACATTTAAGGCTTATGTTATATTTCTTTTTTTTTAAAGTTTATCTTCTGATGATAGAGAGTGCGCGTACGTGTGAGAGGGACACACATTCTTGACAGGGTTTCTTCATGCTGCAATCCCTTTCCCTCGGGATCCCGGGTACATGTGCACACACCGGTCATATTTCAGGTTGACTGGGCTAGGAATCCAAACCCGCAGTCAGCCATGTGGCTTCCAGCCCTACAGTTCAGCATGCTTCCGGCTGTGCCTCTGAGGCTGGCTGGAGGTTTATTTTTCTTTTTCTTTTTGAGAGGTTTTACGCTATAGGGCGTGTGCGCTCGCCAGACAGACAGAGAGAGACACAGAGACAGAAAGCGAGAAATCACCCCCTAGGGGGGATGGTCACGCCGCAATCCCTTCTCCTCCATTCTCCTCTTGGGATCTTGGGCACGCACGCACACGCGCCTGGCGTGAATTTTAAGCCACCGGGTCCGGGACGTGAACCGCGGTCGACTACGTGGGAGTCCAGCGACATAGCCATTACGCTAACTGCTGGTTCCCAAGGTCTATATTTCTATTAGAGGTGCTGGTTTAAGGCATCAGCAGGGCTCAGAATGACTTAGTGACTTGACCAATAAAGATTCTGAGCACTCCCTTCTCTACGAGCCCATCAGAGTTTTCAGTTTGCCCACCAGAAAGGGTCCTGCTGTAGGCTCTCGGGCATCGACCCACGTGTCGCTGGTTCTTAGATTTGGAGGACACGGAGGCTTGCTCACCTTGCCGTACTGTTTACATCTTCAGAACCCAGGTGACTGTATCAGACGACCAGTAATTTCTGCATATACTGTTTCATGCTAACTCCTATCTTGATTCTTCAGGCTCCACTCATTGGAAAGCGTCTCCTTTTTCCTGGGTGAACCAGTGGATTGAATCTGTCTCTCACCTCTTCTCCATCCCCTTTCCAGGAGCTATGACAGGCACAGGTCCTGAAAGGTTTAGTTTGCAAACGTTTGTTGCTGGCCAGTGTTTGGTTCTCACTGTCTGCTTTCACAAGATGCAGTGGTAGACAGGGTGACTGAGGTCCTCGGTCAGACACTGACTGCTAGTTTTCACAATATGCTACTACTGCTAATCTGGAGTATAGCATGCATGTGTCTATTTAAAATATACTAATCCTAGTAGGGCATAGAGAGGCTCCATGCTTGTCCTAGGGGAAGGGGGAGAGAATGGGTAAGTGTGCACTGATAGTTTATTCATTTTATTTTTAAAAAAGAATTATTTTATTTAACTTTATTTATTTATATTTGGCCAGGGAGGGGGAGAGAGAGACACCAAGCCACTAGGTCCGGAACTTGAACCGTGGTTGGCCATGTGGGAGTCTAGCGCCCTTAACCGCCACACCACCTGCCAGTCCCAACACTGATAGTTTATTAATTCTCTGCATAGAAGAAGACATTTCAATTAGTTTTAAAAGTTTATTCCCTCTACAAGAGAGAGAGAAAGAAAGAGAGAGAAAGGACTCTCAACAGGTTCTTGATGCCACATTCACTGCCAGCCTCAGTCAGCTTGTCAGGGAGGTCTCCAGACGTGAACCGGGAACCTTCCCGTAAGGGCCAGCGGGCAGAGCAATGCGTTCCACTGCTGCACCCTCGTCCAACCCCTCGGCTGTTTCTTAGCCTTTCAAATGGGTGAAATAAAGAATTGGTGCTCTGGACGTAGAATCCATGAACATATTAGGTTAATAACTTTACTTAAGGACCAGCACATGGCATGGAAGTTAAGGTGGCTGGATCCCACGTGGATGACCATGTGGTTCGAGTGCTGGGCCCGGCCGCTTGAGAAACATGCCAGGCACATGTTCATGTGTGCCCAAAATCCCGAGAGGAGATTGGAGGAGAAGGGATGGTGGCTTGG
>NW_006159767.1:723002-746173 GCF_000334495.1 Tupaia belangeri chinensis
TCTTTCCCTCTCTCTGGCGAGCATACAGACCTGATAGAAAAAATGAATAAAATAGATTGTGCCTAGCATGTATCATTTTTAGATACCGCTCACCTCCATCCCAGTACCTGTCACATACGTAGTAAGCTTCTATTTACTTCCAGTCAGTTCTACGGAGCCTTACCTAAGTTCTTGTTGAGACATGATTTTCAAATGTGCTTAATTTATTTGTCTCTCAGTCATGTCGCATCTCCCTCAACTTAACGGTGACCACCTCGCCACCAGCTGGAAGACATAGCAGAAGGTCACACTCTTAATCCACTGAGTTTTGCTGAGATCTACACCCCCTTCTTGGCTTCCTCCCATCTTCCTTCCTCTTTCTCTCCCTTTCTCTCCCTCTCTTTCTGTCTTTTCTTCCTCCCCTCTTTATTTCTCTCTTTGGTTTTTGACTGAAACATCTTACAAAACTCTACACTCTCAGGCTGCCCTTGGCCCTGTGTTGCTTTGGGCTTCACTGCTCAAAAGCCTTCTCCACCTCGAAGAGAAGAAATCGGGCTTGAGGAAACCGTGGGCTCTCCCACTTTGTACCTCTACCTGCATTTCTGGAATATCTGTTTGCAAACCAGGCAGTTCCTCCTTGAGTTCATTTATTTCTTGTAATCTCTTGCCAAACTCCATCAATAACAGTGGACACACGTTCCAGGGTTTCTGTCTCCAGCCCCTTCCTTCAGTCATGCATTCGCTAAGATGTGGTCTACTCCGGGGCTGCACAGGCGGCAGCTAGCCCAGTCACAAGAGCCACCCCTTCGGCCTCTCCTGTCAGTTGTCTTCCTGTCTCCTGCCTGACCACACATTTCACTTCTTTCATATGTTTTTATTTTTAAACGTCAGTATCCCACATTGCATATCAATATCTTATTTAGTCAAGGCAGAAAAAAAGTATAATGTATTGACTAGCCTCAGCGGATGCGTACTCAAAGAATTGTTCCTGATCGCACACAGCTTTGCGGGAGGGCAGGCCTCCAGGAACATTTTTTTCATGTGGGGCTGCAGATTCCAGGTTCTTCCTGGCCCTGCACCTCACCTGTAGCCCTACCGCACATCCAGAGGAAGAGAGGCTCGGAGGGTCGTGCCACTAAGGATGTTTCTAAGTCAAGGCGTGGCTTAGATCCTCAGAAAATTGTGTGCCGTGGCCTGCTGTGCTAGGTTCTCAAACAGAAGCCAAAACGGGGACCAGGAATCAAAAGAGGTTTTTGCTATAGGGCGTGTGCGCTTGCTAGAAAGACAGAGAGAGACAGAGAGACAGAAAGCGAGAAATCATCCCCCGGGGTATGGCCACGCTGCAATCCCTTCTCCCCCATTCTCCTCTCAGGATCTTGGGCACGCACGCACATGCACCTGGCGTGAGTTTAAGCCACCGGGTATGGGACTCGAACTGTGGTTGACTACATGGGAGTCCAGCGACATAGCCATTATGCCAACTACTGGTCCCTCTAAACGTCGTTCTTATTGCACATCCCTTTTGCTCACACCGTTACCCTGAACCGATCACACGGCCATGACCAAGCAAGGCTGCAAACACGCTTCTCCTGTGTGCCTGGAGACGGAGTGGTGTGGCGAGCACCACGTGGTCCCTGTCACAGTCCTCCGTGTGTCCTCGTTATCGCTCCCCTGGCCTTGGTATGCCCTGTTCATCTGTACTTACTCTTATCACCTGTTTTCCTTCCAGTTGATCATCTGTTGACTTTATCAACAACATTCTTTTATTTTGATATAGTCAAATTGTTGACTTACTATTTTTAAACTGTCCTTTCTTATTTTAAAATTTGCTGTAGGGCATGTGTGCTTCCTAGAGAGAGACAGGGAGAGAGAGAGCGAAAGTAAGCCACCAGGTCTGGGACTTGAACCCTGGTCAGCCATGTAGGAGTCCAGCACCTTAACCGCCATGCCACCTGCTGGCCGCTAAATCCGGTCTTAATCATTGATTGTGTTGTTAACAGCAGTACCTGAGACTGGGGGATTTATAAAGAAATAAGAGCTTATTCAGCTCATGGTTCAGAGGCCCAAGGACCAGAGGCTGCAGCTAGTCAGGTTACAACACAGCGAAGGAGGGGCTCTTAAGCCGAGTGGCTGTCCATACCATTCTGCCTCCTTTGTTCTTATTTCTCTCTATAAACTCACTCATAGGGACTCTGCCCCTCTGTCCTCATCACACTCAAAGGCCTCACCCAGGGACATCATGAAGGAATTAAGTTTTCACTTCATACCTTTATAAAACAACCGAGACCCAACACATGAATTTGGTGGAGGGGGAGGGGCATCCAAACTACTGCAGGTCTTATATTCCCCTTGGTTCTACCTTCACACATAGCAGTGGATAGAGATTATGTATTATTCTTATCTACAGGGTAAGCTAGTTTCCTCCAAAGTAGGATGCTGTCATTAGACCTGTTTATATTCCTTCTATATCCTAGAGAGTGTGCATCCAAGAACTATCTATTGGTTTATTGAATTAAGAAAATACATTTTCAAACGGTTGTCTCTATTGAGAGTTTATGGGAAGTACCAATTTTATAGTCTCTTACTTTAAGTGTGTTGGCCCCAAGAAGATATTGTAGGCTCCAGAATGCCTTCAAAAATGGATGCTGTTGACGGCTGAAGTTTAATAATGAGAGCTTTAGAGCTCAGATCACAGGTTTCTCATTTGTTGTTAAAATGCACTATACCTGGGACAAGAGAAAGGTGTAGAGAGGAATCCAGGAGGACAGCAAGGTCGGGATACAGCCACCTTTGGTGTAGACATCTGTCTTAGTCTCTTTGCGCTGCTATAACAAAATGCCTGAGACTGGGTAATTTATGAAGAACAGAAATGATCTCTTACAGTTCTGGAGGCTTGGAAGTCCTAGATCAAGGCACCAGCATTTGGTACCTGGCAAAGACCTTCTTGCTGCATCCTCACATGATGGAAGGGACCAAGAGAGTACAAGCAACACATGCTGTGTCCTCACATGGTGGGAGAATGAAGAGAGGAAACCCACTCTCAAGCCCTTTTATAAGGGATGTAATCCCATCTAGAAGAGCTCTGCCCTCATGACTTAATCACCTCTAAAGGCCCTTTGCTCTGAATCCTATCACATCTGTGATGAAGTTTCAGTACGTGAAGTTGGGGGGCTACTGAGACCATTGCATCATCTGCTAAGCCTTATCAGATGGGATGGGAGATAAAGCCTATATATGTGTGTGTGTGTGTGTGTGTGTGTGTGTGTGTGTATTTATCAAATACTTGAGTCCACACAAAATGCACATATTACCTAAGCTCTTGGGGCTTCTTCTCACTTCTCTGTAATTAACTCTCAGCTCACTTCCCACCACTCCAAATCTTCCCCCGCATATAAAATGCTCAGAATCTCACCGCTCACGTGCCTCCTTCTTCACTGAAGACGTTGAGGTCTTCCAATGAACTCCTCTCTTTTACCTAAACATTTCTGTGCATCCTTGGCTGTTTTGAAGGCACACGTTCCTTTCTTTTAGTTTATAAGACTTGACTTTCCACCTGTGTGTTGACCCAATCCCATTCTTTCCGTCTTATGATTTTGCTCAACCACTTGTCCCTTTTAAAAAAATGTTTTTATTTGCCCCCACGTGGAGCGTGTGCTCACCAGAGACATACAGAGAGAAGGAAAGTGAGAAATCACCTCCTGGGGGATGACCACCATGCAGTCCCTGCTCCTTCATTCTCCTCCTGAGAATGCACTTGGTGTGGCCAAGCCACCAGGTCTGGGACTCAAACCATGACTGGCCATGTGGGAGTCCAGCGCCATGCTACCTGCCAGCCCCACGTTTTTCCTTTCTTTTGTGTGTCAGCTCTCCCTCTGCCTGAGTCCTTCTTCTTTGTCCGTAGATGTATTTGAATTGCTTCTAAAGAGAGAAAATCTTGCTTTGAAATGACTTCCTTTGGGTGGTAGAACTCATTGTCTTCCTTAGCGCCTGTTCCAATTTTTTTCATGGATTTCTTACTGTTCTAGAAAAATTTAGAAGGTTAAAAAAATACATTTCCCGGGAACCAGCAGTTAGCGTAATGGCTATGTCGCTGGACTCCCACGTAGTCGACCGCGGTTCGTGTCCCGGACCCGGTGGCTTAAAACTCACGCCAGGCGCGTGTGCGTGCGTGCCCAAGATCCTGAGAGGAGAATGGAGAAGGGATTGCGGCGTGACCATCCCCCCTGGGGGGTGATTTCTCGCTTTCTGTCTCTCTGTCTCTCTCTGTCTGTCTGGCGAGCGCACGCGCCCTACAGTGAAAATCTCTCTCAAAAAAAAACATTTCCCACATCACCTTACTGCTAGAGTCCTGGATATGATTTGGGTTCAACGAATTGAAAGTATGAGGCTGAGGAAATGGAAGTACACGGAGTATCGTGAGACCAGACTCACAGTTCTGGTCTCCCATGGCGAGGAACACCATGGAGGCACGGACGTCTTTGTACAGCCATAGCTGTACAAAGCGGAGGCCTCAGCGCCTTGTTTCTGACTTCACGGGTACTGAGAGGCAGAGGATGGACGACCACTCTGCTGGTGTGGGTGGTGGCAGGGGTGGCATTCTCTGCACTCGGCAGCTAGAGTACTGGCACCCAGGTCATTAGCTGCCTAGTTTGACAGCGTCTTGGTCATGGCAGGGGCAGCAGCTTTGGTGGTGGCCTGTTTCTGTGTCATGGCTTTGGGAGTCATTCCTCAAGCTGAGCCTTGGGTTTGTCTTTTGAAACTTCCTATTTATTTGGCAAGCCATTTTACAGCTGGTCATGAAATTTTTCTTTCTATTTAAACTGGCTAGAAAATTCAGGCCTAGTTTTCAGAGGGTTTTGTACAACAGGCTGGCATCGTCTGGATGTGGTTGGTGATAGTGCTGTAGCCCCACTCCCGGGTGGCCTTGAGGGACAGTGGCGAGGGGAGAGCTTCCATTGGGCTGATGGCTACTGTGCATGGCTGCTCCTTTGGCCTGGCTGTACTGCCTTCCAGACGAGGGCCAGTGTTTGTGTTCTCACAGGCTTGGACTTGCCTGTAACCTGGTGACCCGGAAATGTGGGGAAGAGAGATGCGTATGAACTTCTCCGAATGGCAGAATATGAATATATTTGGGTCTCATTTGAACGTTCCCCGAAGAGCGACCTCAGTGTGGGTGGTTCCAAGGATTCCGGTGGGCAAGATGATTGGTTCTCTGGAAATCAACCTGTTACTCTCCCCAGCCTTTGCCCTTGCTTAGGGGACTCAGGGTTACTCTCCCCAGCCTTTGTCCTTGCTTAGGGGACTCGGGGACAAGATGGCTGCATCAGCAAAGCCAGTGGTTCTGTGTGGTCTCAGCAGCCCCAACTTTCCTGCACCAAGGGCACTGCAGCTGCGGCACAGCTCTTCCTCTGACCTCCAACAGCAGAGGCCGGCACCCAGCCTGCATTTCCAGGGGCTCTGCCGGCCACTGTCGGCAGGTTAGTGACATTGGACACTTCCCACTGTGAGAAGGGCAGCCCCCTTTCTCACTGGAACACGCACTTACTCTAGGTACAGATCTGCCTTTCCTTCTGCCAAATCCATGAGCCGTGGACTTCAGAATGCCTTAGTCCTCATCCTGGAATTCCATGTACACAGTGGACCCACTGTGGCCAATGGAGTGTGGCAGTGCGTTTGCTCATGTGGTTCAGGGGTCCTAGCCGGCTCCCAGCACCTCGAAGCAGCTGGTCAGTTGGAAAGCTGGAATGGCCGCCTGAGATTCACTTCTGGGGCCGGCTGGTTGAGGACAGCACTGCTTAGGGGACTGAGAATAGTGTACGTGCTCTAAACTAGCAGCTAGTGATACGGCTCTTCCTCTCCCCTAGTCAGGAGTCATGTGTCCAAGAACTCAAGGGGTGAGCAATGGGAGTGACTCCATCCACAATGTCCTTTAATTGACATCATAGTTGTACGTACTGGGTTGTCAGAGAAGTCACAACCTGATGTGGGTAACTATGACATACTGCCCATACAAAAATACATCATGACTTTTACAACCCCCTAATTTTTTTTTTTTTTGGAGAGGTTTTTGCTATAGGGTGCGTGCGCTCGCCAGAAAGACAGAGAGAGACAGAGAGATAGAAAGTGAGAAATCACCCCCCAGGGGGGATGGCCATGCCGCAGTCCCTTCTCCTCCGTTTTCTTCTTGGGATCTTGGGCACACACGCACACGTGCCTGGCGTGAGTTTAAGTCTCCAGGGTCCGGCACGTGAACCGCGGTCGACTACATGGGAGTCCAGCGACATAGCCATTATGCTAACTGCTGGTCCCTACAACCCCCTATTTATGGAGTACAACGTGGTATTTGGATACGACAATACACATGGGTCCCAACCTGCAGGACAGTTGAACAGGTTTCCTGGGGGAGGGAGTGAGAGATGGGACAAACACACAGACACACAGAGTGAAGACAAGAGGAGGTGCTGATCAAGTCTTCCGTTTATTGAGGAAGAACAGCGAGCTTATATACAGGCTGGTGGGCATTGATTGGTTGCCCGAAATGCAAATGAGATAGAACAGCATGAACCAATCATTGGTGTGGGTGGATCTCTCCCATTGCCTAGAAACCCAACCACTCCCTGGGGAGAACAGTTGGTCACATGGTTTCTGAGAAAGGGTTTGCTCAGTGAGGAAGTGAAACCTAATGGTTTCCAAGATGGTGGATATGGATAGCTCAAGATGGCAGATAGCTCAAGATGGCTTCCGTATGCAGTGCCCGCCACACACATGCACATGTAGTAATGACTATATCGGTGTAATGTAATTAGCATGATCATCACCTTGGTCACGTACCATTTCTTTGTGAGAGCAAATTCAAAATCTCCTCTTCAAGCTTTGTGAAATATGTCCTGCATGTTGCCACCTACAGTGCCCCTGCTATGCGTAAACACCTGAACTTTCTCCTAGCTCACCGTAGCTCGTACCTGTGGACCAAAGAATAAAGAATGGGATGCCACCCAATTTGCCTGTCCTTGAGCAGGGGCCACACAGGTCTTCTCTGTGCTGTTCCGGTTTTAGCAACGTGCTGCCAGAGCCAGCATCAGAGTCACGACTAACCCTGGGCTTCTAGAGTGAAGTCGTTGATTTCTGTCCCAGCCACTTTGGGTTCAACTAGTGAAGAAGATTTAGTTCCCAAGGGAGGAGGACTTCCATCAGGGGACCCGGAAGTGGTTTCAGGAAACTCGAGATGGAAGCTGCCACCCGGCCCCCTTGTACCAGAGAAAGAACAAGCAACGGTGTGGGAAGGGGGGAGGCTCATGGTGCCATGGGGGAGGGTGGCTACTGCGCACTGTGGGCCGGGAGGAATATGTTTGAGCAAGGAGCCTGCTGAGAGCAAAGGGAATGTGGAATGAGTAATGGAAGAAGGAAATTCAAGTATCAGCCAAGACCACATGATGAGTTGCAGTAAAAAGGGTTGTAATATTGTGAGTATTTTCTGTTTTGACAGAAGCATACACACACACACACACACACAACACACACACACACACACACTTTCCTTCCCTCTTTCTGTTTCCTACCATCTAACCTTATATCCCAGAAGTTGAGATTGGGTATTTGGAGTGTGACTCAACTAGAAGGATGCACCTCATTGACACGGATAAAGGGATTTAGGGGGAGAAGGCAGTATTTCTGGCTAGAGGAGAGTGGTAGTTGTGCCATGTTAGGGACAGGCCTGGCTTTGTTCTTCTTTTCGACGGTAAGTGGAGTGTAGTTAGAGCTGTGGGGACAGGGGAGGGCTGCTGCGACTCGGTCCTGTGTCAACTGAGCTGGATCTAAGTTTCCCAGCATTTATTTACTTTATGGTTTTGGATGAAGTTGAGGTTAGGGCTCATGACAAGAGAAATGTGCATGGTGTTGGGAAGAAGCAAGCAGAGCAGCAGGGACTGAACTCTGAAGGCTGGTGGGATTGCGCTCTGCTGGCTGCCTGACTGACCCAGGAGCGCTGGGGCCTCACTGCCCTGGTTTGTATCAGATTGCCTTCAGTTTCCCTGAAGCGTGCCGACACTTCCTGTGCATGCCCACTGAGGCTGGGGAGGGCAGGTACAGTTTCCAGTACATGTGTTTGGATCGCCCACCTTTTCTCTTCCTTCCAGTCCTCCAACTTAAACAACTTTAGGCCTGCAGCAGACATACAGGGGCTATGGTCGTACATTGCATTCTTTCATTTATTTGTTCTCTTCTTACTATTATTATTATTTTTACATTTAATAATTGTACATCTCCACAGCATACAAAAATGAATCTTCCTAGTATATATAAGTCTAGTCACAGACATTGCCATACACATCATGTTCAACAGTTTCCCATGTTTGGGTCTGTTAAATGTTTTGCTTTTTCCCCCCTTGATTCTCTCCCTCTCACCCTACCACCCATTGCCCACCTCTTTCCACACAGTCTCTAGTATCCACAGTTGTTCTCCATGCTTCCAATCTTTCAGTTTTGTCATTGAGTGCAGAACTTTTGGTATATATTAAGTGGGGACATACAATGCCTCTCTTTCATAGTCTGACTTGCTTCAATCGGCATTAAATCTTCTATGTTATCTGCTTTCTATCAAACGCCAGGGTATCATTTTTTTTTTTTAAATGTCCGAGTAGTCTTCCATAGTGTATATGTGCCACATTTTTTTTTAACCCATTCATCTGTTCTTGGGCATTTGGACTGATTCCATGTCTTAGCAATTGTGAATACTGCTGCAATAAATATGGATGTGCGGGTGATTTTTAAATTTTATTTTTCTGAGTGTATTCCTCTCCTTACCAGTTCTTCAGCTGCATGAACTCAGTCCCTGTAATAATTCTTTTTGCATATCACTCACAGTGATATTGCTTCATTCTTAAGACCCTGACAGAGATAAATGAATTTTGTGTTTTTGAACTAAATCCTGACCAACACAAGTTGCAAGGTAATGTCTCATCTTTCTGCTTTATTTAACACACAGGCAGTCAATGAATGAACTTACTTAATTTAAGAATTGATCCTGGGCCACGCTTTCTTCACCAGGCACTTGTTTCCTGGTCCCTTATCACGAATGCATATGCACATTCAGCCAGTGTTGCCAGGTACTGTGTGAGTGCAGCCGCAGACAGGTGTTTTCTACCTTTAAGAACATATGGAAAGAAACAGACCGCTACAAAAATGTGACTTGCATCACCTCCACTCCACCAAGCTGCTCTCTGAAGGCTATTGAAGATGGACCATTGAAGATGCTCTAATTGCCAGATACAGCAGCTCTTGGCTTATTCTTATCCTCTCACATCTCCAGAAGCAGAGACACTGCTAACTACTGTCTAGAACGTGAGCCCCCTGGGGGCCAGGCTCTCATTCACCTTCTTTCTGCTAGCTGTATCTCCAACATACAGAATAGTACTGGCATTAGGAGGTGTTAATAAATATTCATTGACTAACATCTGCTCCTTAAGATTTGCTCTGTCACATTCTCTTCTCTTCCACTCTCTTCTCGGAATTCTGGGCACGCACACAAACATACCCAGCATGATTTTCAAGCTGCCGGGTCTAGGACTTGAACCATAGTCAGCCCTATGGGAATTCAGTGTTTTAACCACCATGCCACCTGCTGGCCCATCCTCCCCCTCTTTTCTTATTGGCCTTTCTCTGTAAATCTAAGCCTTCCTCAATATCCATTCTCGGCTTAATTCCTCCCTTCGGATTATATTTACATCTTAAATATTTAACAAATGTTTAACATGTACCAGGAATTATGATAGTTACTATGACAAGTCAAGCCAGCTTCTGCCCTAATCTCATCCAACTGACTTCAAACGGCACCATCTCCATGAAGATGAATTCCAAAATTTCAGCCAGTTCCTGGACCCGTGTTTGCAGATGCCCTCTGCCCATGTACAGCACGTTTAAGTGTATGTACCCAGTGTGTGCACAGGAGACCTCAGGACACAAACCCGGGGCCGTCTTGGTGTCAAGTTACTACTGTGCCATTGCCATCCCGTTCTCTCATTTTTTGAGAATTCAATCTTGACTCTCTCTAGTCTAGGTCCTCATTCTACTTCCTTTCATTTATCCTTGGTGCTAGTCTCTCAAGGATAAATAAAGCAGGCAGCTGAGTTATGGAGGGAATATGAAAGTCAGGGGACCTATCTGATGCTTGACTTTCTCTGTCTCTAGAATCTCTCTCTGTGTCTTCTCCTTCAGTATACATATGATCTACGTAGCAGTCAAAAAATCCTACGTGTTGTTATCTTATCAGGCTTATGCATTTAGCCATCATCTCCTTCTTTTTTTATGCACACACACACACACACACACACGCACACACGAACATACATGCCCACAGAGACTTAAGCAAAGAGACCTCTTTATGCTGTGTTCTGCTGTGTCCATTGAAAAGGGAACTCACAAAGGCTGTTCATTCATGACTCTGAGTCAGCGAGGAGTGGCTTTCTTGGACTTGTGTACATGATCAGGCTTCTTTGATCTGGTAACTATGTTATTTTGAAAAACTTTTATTTTTTTCCGAAACAAAAGGAAAAATGTAGTTTACTTTTTAGAGCAGAGATAATGGAGAGGCAAGTTCTTTATGAGTTATTGCAAAATACCACAAGGATCAGCAGTCCAGGCAGGAGAGGGCAACGTGGGCAACCTGTTGACAACTCTCTGGATGCAGCAGAAATGTGTGTTCCAGCAAGAGTTGGGGTTGACAACGTCCTCAACCACATCCTCCACAGAAAATGTGAAGCCTGGGAGTGGAAAAGATTTCATTTCTTTGTCCAGACATCAAGATTTTAGAGCTTGGGACCAGAATGGTTTTGGTGAAGCGTTTGGTGCTGGAAGATTTATTAATACGGTAGTCGCTCAACATGCTCATACATTTTAATTTAGGATTAGTAACACTAGATGATCTTTGCAAAAAAGGGGCAATTTTTACTGTACTTAGTGCAAGATGCATTCTGTGCTCATCTTTAGTTGTTGTTTGTTTGTTTGTTTTTTTAGGTTTTTGCCAAAGGGCACGTGTGCTCATCTGAGGGAGGTAGAGGGAGACAGTGAAAGGGAAAGTGAGAAATCACCCCCTAGAAGGGATGGCCACACCCAATCCTTTCTTCTCAGTTCTCTTCCTGGGATTTTGGGCTTGCAAGCATTGGTGCCTGCTGTGAGTTTCAAGCTGCTGTTTCCCCAACTTGAACTGTGGTCGCCATGTGGGAATCGATCGCCTTAACCATTATGTCACTCGCTGGCCCTAATAGTGAGTGATGGTGAATAAAGTTTACCTACGGTAGGGGATTTTATAGTCATATCACTAGTTCCAGGCTCCCAATGGTGTTACTTTCAGTATGTTAGAAGCTTGGTTGTCCATGTGGGATATTCTGTTTTTGTCCTAAGTCTGTGAGGACAATCTGTTTAGATCAAATTTTTTATTTTTAGAGAGATTTTTGCTATAGGGTGCATGCACTCACCAGAGAGATAGAGGGACATAAAGTAAGAAGTCAACCCTGAGGAGGGATGACCATGCCACAACCCTTCTCTTCCATTCTCCTCTCAGGATTTTGGGCATGCACGCACATGTGTCTGGTATAAGTTTCAAACTGCCAGGTCCAGGACTCAAACCTCAGTCAGCCATGTGGAAGTCCAGTACCATAACCACTATGCCACTTACTGGTCCCTACATCTAATCTTTGAGATCTGATGTCCCTGGCAACTCAGCCTTTGGGTCTGTTAAAATACACATGCCCATGGTTTATGCTGAGGTGTTGATTCAACCCCAAGTCTGTTCTCAATGAGCAGACAGTAATCCTCAGTTGAAAACCCAGCCCTGATAGGAATTCGGTGTGGCTCCTATGCCCTGTGTCCTTCCTTAGAGATACCTGGTTCGCAATACTTCAAATTTTCAACCGTAATCTATGTGATTTCTTACTTAGATCATGTTTCAGGTCCTCCAGATCTTGTCTATAACAGATGAACTATTGGGGGTTGTCGGAAAGGTCATAACATTTTTTTCTATGCAAAAAAAAGGTCATGACACATTTTTGCATAGAAAAAAATGTTATGACCTTTCCAACAACTCAATATAGTTCCCAAAGAGATGGGTAGGAAGAGTGAATTCATCTTGAGGTGTTCGTTTGTTTGTCAACCACTCTAAAGGCCTCGCACAATGTTTTGTGCATTATTCATGACCTGCCATTGGTCACTCCCACCTTCTCCCTTCTCCCTTCTTGATAAGGGAGACCAGAAGCCTTGAGGCATATTTGTCTTACTGCAGGGCCTGACCTAGCCATGTAGCCAGTGGGAAGGTCAGAACTCTTGACCTTTAGGTCTTGCTATTTAGTCATTGACTATGTGTTCTTGTGAGTCCTTTCAGCTCACTCTCCACAGGCATTCAGGTAACAAACATTACAGAGAATATGATACGGAAATGTTCCAGAAAATCAGAACTTGTATTTTCTGGCACATCCTATTCTTATAGTGGGGAAAAAAAAATACAAAACAAAAACCTTTCCAACTTAGCATCTGGACATAAAAATGAACCACCTAATTAAAACAAGCTTTCTTAAAAGTAGAAAAAGTATTTATTTACTTTAGAGTCTTGTAATTTTAAACTTGAGAGTTTTGTACAAAATCCTTGAAGAAGAAATATCCAATATAATAAATGTGGCAAAAGCTGACTAGTAATGGAGTCCCTGTGTTGAAATAGTCGAATTAGTCCTTCTGTAGACAAGGAAATGAAAAAGCACTGAGGTCCGATTTCCTGAGACACTAGGTGGAGACGGAAGGAGAAAAGAGAATAAGGAAGAAACTAACTTTTGTGAGTGTGTGGGTTTTTTTTTTTTTCTTCCAATCATGGCAAAAATGAAGACTAATGGGGCCTGGGGCCTGTCTGTAAATCTTAGGAAGAAGACTTTTGGTTTTGGAGATTTTTTTTTTTTTTTTTTTGTTATAGAGCACGTGGGCTCGCCAGAAAGAGAGATAGACAGAAAGCGAGAAATCACCCCCCTGGGGGGATGGCCACACCGCAATCCCTTCTCCTCCATTTTCTTCTCGGGATCTTGGGCACATGCGCACATGCGCCTGGTTTGAGTTTAAGCCACCGGGTCCGGGACTCGAACTGCGGTCAACTACATGGGAGTCCAGCAACATAGCCATTACACCAACCGCTGGTCCCTCTTTTTGTTTTTCTTTTTAGAGAGTTTTTTTTGTTGTTGTTGTTATAGGGTGTGTGTGCTCACCAGAAATACCGAGAGAGACAGAGAGACAGAAAACGAGAAAGGAAGAAGATGTTATGGGTCGCCTTTGCCTCCATCTATCTTCTGATGGTCCACGGTGAATCTTCTGTCCCTCAAGATGCCATGGGACATCAGCGGTCTCTCTGGCTCCCGCTCTGTGATCTCACACTGACCTGCATGTTCAGGGCACATTGTCTGGAGCCTCTGTGTCCACATGAGCCTGACAGTGCTGCTCCAGCCGACAGACTCACAGCAAGGTAAGCGGACAGTGCACCCTCCCATAGGAGTTCGGGCAGTCAACTTGAAATCTAATGCGCAGGTGGACTTGCTCGGTTTGTGAATAAACCCAACCTGGCCTTACGTCAACGACTATTACTACAGGTCTGGCGGGTAGCGTGATGGCTAAGGTGCTTGACTCACACGTGGCCGACTGTGGTTTGCATCTTGGGCCTGGGAGCTTGTGTCCTCACTTTCCTGCTCTCTCTCTTTCTGGTCAAATTTAAAAAATAAGTAAATAAAATGAAATTAAAGAATTCTAGAGAAAGATGAATTCATCTAGATAAGAAAAAAGCAGAAAATAATTCTCCATGTGGCCTCAGTTTCCTTAACCCAAACGAGGAAATTGTCAGGTCTCCTCCCATCAGTAGTCCGTACAAGTGGACTTCAAAGAAGTTCATGGAAACGTGCAATTAAAAGATCAAAATGAAAATAGAAACCTATTCACATGTTTCTCAGCAGAAGCTTCATCAAGTTCAAGTCACTTTTGTAAGTGACATCAGCCACTTAGCCCACCCCTAAAGAGCAGAAGGTCTTGGGAATTTAACCATGTGAATGGAGCTTTTGGTTGCTGCTGTTTTTGTTTTGTTTTTACATTATTAACAGAAGAATGTGTCCTTTAGAGAAAAGGTCTTTTTGTTTGTTTGTTTATTTCATGAATGAGAGAGACAGAGTGTGTGTGCGTGGGGAGAGAGAGAGAGAGACAGAGAGAGAGAGAATCCCCAACAGGGCCTTGATGCTGTGGTCTACTGGGTCATCAGGAAAGTCATGACACATGTTTGTGTAGAAAAACGCATCCTGGCTTTCCTGCCAAGCTCAGCTCCTGTCAGCCCTGATCCTCCGTACTCAGGATACTGAGGGAGAAATACACGGAGGTCTCAGGACATGAACCTGGAACCTTCTCCAACTTCACATCTGGACATAAAAAGGAGCCACCTAATTAGAACAAGCTTTCTTAAAAGTAGAAAAAGCATTTCTTATTTACTTTAGACTCCCGTCATTGTAAGCTCCAGAGTTTTGTACAAACCCTCGAAGAAGAAGTAGCCAGTATAGTAAATGAGAACAAGGTCGATCTCACAGAATGCTGTGCTTTATCGATGTGCCATGACCCAGACTCCTTTAAAGAATGTTTTTTTCTTTTTTAAAATTAGGAAACAGAAGGAAGTCGGTAGACGCCAAATCAGGCCTGTAAGGAGGCTGTCTGAAGGACCGCCATCAGCACTCTCCCCATGGTGCCCCTGTTTGATGAGGGGACAATGAGCAGGAACATGGCGCTGGAGAAGGGCAGTCTGGGCGTCCCTGGGTGTTTTCTGCCAAAGCTTCAGCTACCTTTCTCCAAACACGCTTCGAGTGAGTAGTTATTGTCCTTGGCCCTCTGGAAAGTCACGAATAAAATGCCTTGAGCAAACGCCGTTGTCTGGCCCTTGTTCCCCACTGCTCCGCTGTGCCCTGTCTTCGGGATGGGCCTGCTGAAGCCAGCGCCACCTCCTGCTCCAGCTCTTAGAAGAGGTGCCGCAGCCCCATGATCCCGCTTGGTGCCATTTCCATGGAAAGTTCTGCTCTCGTCTGCAGCTGATCTGGGCACAGCGGCGTTGGCATCTCTAGAGCAGGAAGTTTGCTTAATTCTTCTGTCAAAATTGTGTCAACTGGGAACTAGCAGTTAGCGTAATGGCTATGTCGCTGGACTCCCACGTAGTTGACCGTGTTTCGCGTCCCGGACCCGGTGGCTTAAAACTCACGCTGGGCGCGTGTGCGTGTGTGTCCAAGATCCCGAGAGGAGAATGGAGGAGAAGGGATTGCGGTGTGGCCATCCCCCCTGGGGGGTGATTTCTCGCTTTCTGTCTCTTTGTCTCTCTCTGTCTGTCTGGCGAGAGCACGCGCCCTGTAGCAAAAAGCTCTCAAAAAAAAAAAATTGTGTCAACTGAGCCTATTGCGGTATGGATGGTGTTGGCTAGTGTTTCTGCGGTTGTTGGTCCTCTTCAGTGAGAGCAGGAACAAGATGGTTTTCCTTTCAAATCGACGTACCAGGCCGTTGCGGTAGGCGTCATGTTCAACACTGTCTAGTTCCTTCTTAAAGCGAATGATCTCTTTGGACACTGCCCATTTCTTTGGGGATATTTTCCTTGTAAACTTTTATAAAGCCTCGACAATTTTACCATGCTTTCACCCAAGCTTCTTCATACATTTGATGTTTGTCCTTGCTTCAATTTTAGCAGAGTTCACGTTGCTCTCTCTGGTAGGGGCTCTTGTCAGACCGATATCTTATTCTTCTCAGTGTCTGAAACTAGATCCTGCTCAGACACTTTAAAACATGTTGGGACCAGCAGTTGGCATAATGGTTATGTTGCTGGATTCCCATGTAGTCGACTGTGGTTCGCGTCCCGGACCCGGTGGCTTGAAACTCACACCGGGCGCGTGTGCGTGCCTGCCAAAGATCCCGAGAGGAGAATGGAGGAAAAGGGATTGTGGTGTGGCCATCCCCCCCGGGGGGTGATTTCTCGCTTTCTGTCTCTCTGTCTTGTTCGGTCTTTCTGGCGAGAGCACGCACCCTATAGTAAAAAACCTCTCCAAAAAATAAAAAAAGAACGACAATGGAATGTTTCTCTCCTTTGTGACTGACGAGGCCCTGCTGTGCTGTGTTGGCCCTTGGTTTATGCTGATGGGTTTGATGGTGTTTCTCTCCAAGTCGGCCCCTGCCTTCCTCCTGCCCTCCATATCCAAGTGCCTGAGCATGTTGGCTGGGCACTGACTGACATGCTCTGTCCCTGGATGTCCACGGTGGCCTCTTCCTTGTCATTTGAGGCTCTGCTTACGTCCTAGCTCCTTGGAGGGGGCTTTACTGAGCAGCAGTCACGGTTTACCATCACCTGATTGCATTTTCTTGGCAAGAGCGAATGCAAGGTGAACGGTCTTGTTTGCTTACTGAATCGCTTATCACCAGTTGACACGTGTAGCTTGTGAATTCCCCGAGCACACGTTTGTCTTGGTGATCACTGCATTCGAGGGTATTCGCTGCGTGGGTAAATGAGCGAACTCCGGAGTGCTGCCCAGTAGAACCGAAGACAGTGTCCTATCTGCGCGATGCCACGTGGTAGCCACCCACCAGTCGCATGTCCCTTCCAAACACTTGACATGTGGCTCCTGGAACTAAGAAACTGCCGTGTACGGTTCACTGACTTTTCCTGAATTTGAATCTTAGAGCACCGCGTGAGGCCAGCGGCTACTGGATTGGACCTTGAAGCTCTGCTTGGGCTTGTTCTCAGTGACTGCATCAATCCATGGATGTGATCGGGAGTGAGGTCTGTGGCAGGGGGAGGAGCGTTCTCCTCTGCATTGTCTCTTCTTATCTCTGCATGGTGTCAGCGAAGTAAAGCAGCCTCATTCGACAAACCCGTGAGAAGATGTCTTTTGAAGTGATTTTAGCATTTTAGCATCCTTCTTTTTTATTTTTTATTTTTTTTGCTATAGGGTGCGTGCACTCGCCAGACAGACAGAGAGAGACAGAGAGACAGAAAACGAGAAATCATTCCCCCAGGGGGGATGGCCACGCTGCAATCCCTTCTCCTCCGTTCTCCTCTCGGGATCTTGGGCATGCATGCACATGCACCCAGCATGAATTTAAGCCACTGAGTCCAGGACTGGAACTGCGGTCGACTACATGGGAGTCCAGCAACATAGCCATTGCGCCAACTGCTGGTCCCTCCAATAGCTTCTTAAGAGGTAGGCTATCTCACAGTTTCTAACTAAGAGGGCACTATTGCATGACTGAACTTTAAAAAAAAATGCACCTTTTGGGACCAGCAGTTAGTATAATGGCTATGTCGCTGAACTCCCATGTAGTTGACTGCGGTTCGAATCCCGTACCTGATAACTTAAACTCACGCCAGGTACGTGTACGTGTGTGCCCAAGATCCGGAAAAGAGAATGGAGGAGAAGGGACATGCGACTAGTGGGTGGTACCACACGGGATCTCTCTGTCTCTATCTTTCTGGTGAGCACATGCGCTCTATAGCAAAAAAAAATACTTATAAAAAAAATGCATTTTTTCGGAGAAGACATTGACTGTTATTGGAACTCTTACCCCAAACTGTAATTCAGAGAAAGCAAGAACGACACCCCCATTCATCGTTCAGCCCGAACAAAGCTCTTTTGTAAAGGGACTGTTTATATGCATCCTCAACACTTCCAAGGCGTCGTCCAAGGCCTATTACCTCACAGGTGACCTGCATCTTCTGTTTACCATCACTTCTTTCCCCTCGTCGGGGAAGGGAGGTTACATAGAGACATTTTTCCAGGTTAGCTGCGTTCTCTGCTTCAGCCTGTACAAATACTCCTTGTATTTGGAAGTGCTCTGCTTGGGGAGAACGGCTCTAAGCCTGCGGACTTGTCTGTCGTTTATCATCATTATATGGGGTCTGTCAGCAGGAAAATATGGGGTCTGTCAACAGGAAGCCCTTTCCCAGAATCCCTTCAGGACTTGCTCCATATAGAGGCATGGGGACTTGTAACAAGAAAAAGGCATTGCAATGAAGAGCAATAGGAAAGGGGCTGGGGATAAACAGAAGCTTTCAGAGCTAATTCGTGGCTGGCGTCATCTCCGTTAGCATCGGGACCGTTTGACGCTGAGTTCAGAGAACATGACCACGGCTGGCTCCCATCTGTCATGGTGATTAATGGGAGTATTGTTAGGTAATAGTTTAATGACATAGCTGGAGCCAAAGAGGCACAGCGAGTGGATATGTAATTCTAAAACCAAGGGGAACTGTGGCTAAAACCACAGGGGCCAGGAAATTGGGGTCCCGTTCCCAGCTCTACCACTTAGCAAAGGGTAGCCAGTGAGAATTTTTTCTCAAAGTTGGAGAGGGATGAAAGAGTCTACTAATGGGATGAAGAGAATGGTTTTGGCTCTCAGGAAGGATGGCATTTTTTCTTTTTTTTGGGAGAGGTTTTCGCTATAGGGCACGTGCGCTCGCCAGCCAGACAGAGAGAGACATAGAGACAGAAAGAGAGAAATCGCCCCCCCAAGAGGGATGGTCACGCCGCAATCCCTTCTCCTCCATTCTACTCTCGGGATCTTGGGCACGCACGTACACGCGCCTGGCGTGAGTTTTAAGCCACCGGGTCCGGGACGTGAACCGCGGTCGACTATGTGGGAGTTCAGCGACATAGCTATTACGCTAACTGCTGGTTCCCAGGAAGGATGGCATTTTGGAAATTTGAATGTACTTAACGTGAAAGGTCTTCAAAAAATGTGGATGATAAAGAACCTTTATATAGATTTCAGAAAAATGTCCTGGACTACATTTGTGCTTCGACTCCATTTTCCCGTGATTTAATTTTTGAAGTCCCTTATAAGTCAAGGACTGGAAATGTTTGTTAAACCGTAACTCTTCTAAGACATAATAGTTGGGTTCGCAATAGTCAATGCATCCAACTGGGAAACCAATCGTTCTGTAAATGAATAGGCTGGGTTCAGCTCTCTTAATAATAACCAAATCATGTTAGATGGTGTGATCCCAGGCCCAGCTCCGTGGTTATCTCCCATGGATGTGAAACCTAGATTTTAGAGTTAAATTTTCTCGCTCATTTGGAGCTGCAAGACAGAAAACCTGGGCAACCTATAACAGCAGAGTCAATGCAGTTGTCCTTTCTCTCTGACGGCAGCACTTGTTGGTGGGCCACAGGCCAATAGGACTCCCATGAACTCTGAGTCTAGACCGTATGGGCTTTCACTCTAGTGTTGGAACGTTTCAGGGGAGGAACTACTTACCGTATAGAAAAATTGCAACATCACATTACTGATAGGTAGGCTTTCCTTCCTGCAGAACAAATAGCCTCCTGACCTAATGGGATGCGATATAGATTTTACTTAGAACATTTCCACCTAATGGCTCTGGGCATGAATGAGAAGAGGCCAGAAAGTACAAGTGGGCTCATGTGAGAGGGGAGGACAACATCTGCCAAATGCCCTGCTGGCCTAAGCGGTGTCCCTGTCCCCGTTGGTTATTGCTCACTGTTTGGTTTATAGTGACATCATGAGCGCTTGCACTCTGCTGTGAGAGACAGGCTGAGACGCACGGCAGCTCACTCATCACATGTGAAATACGGACTGCAATTCAAGAGAACGGGGCCAGCAAGGTGGTGAAGGTGGCTGGTTCCCATGTGGCCCACCTCATCGTGTGAGTCTGGACCCAGCAGCTAGAAAAACCATGCTGGGCCTGTGTACATGAGTGCCCCAAATCCTGAGAGGAGAATGGAAGAGAAGGGAATGCGGCACGGCCATTTTCCCTGCAAGGAGGAGGAGGGGATGCAGAACAATTTCACATTCCCCCCCTCTCTTCCTGGTGAGCACACGTGCCTGATAGCAAGCTAAAAATAAATGGATAACATTTTTTTTTTCTATTGTGATATTGGTTTAGTTTTTTTTTTTTCCGTCACTACACACAAATGAATTTTCCATCCAAAATACACGGTGCATTGGCTCAATCAAGCACATCAACATACATGTTCTCAGCAAATAATTTCCCAATTCTTATGTCCCGCATACCTTGCCTTTTGTTTTGCCATCCTTGATTCCCCATCCCCCACCCTCTGCTATGACCCATCCTCCTCCCACATTGTCCCTGGCATCCACGGTTGCCCTCCATGCCTCCCCCCTCCCCATTCAAATGATCTGCCAGTGAACTTAATTAGTCTAAATATAATGGATAAAAATTTTAAAAAAGGAGAAGGAATAAGAAGATTTCTGTTGGTTCATTTTATTTTATTTTATTTTAATGAATTATTTTCCCTCCCTCAGTGGTGTAGACTACATTCGTTTTTCCCAATGGTTTGGACTAATTTCTTTTCCACTTCCAAATGGATGTGCTGGGGCTTGAGAAGCTAGAGCAAAATTTAAGGTTCCCATAAGATTTTATTACCTGTTTGGAGAGGGTGGGTACTCCCCACCGTCGTGGCCTGGGCCAAAGCAAATGCCGTTTACAGGCGGTGGAGGGAGGGAGGGGTGCTGGCGTCTGGCATGTGGGCTTCTACTCCCACCTGCTCTGGGGAGGGGTGTGTCTACACTGCACAGAGTGAAATGGCGTTTTTGACTTGAGTGGAGTGTGGGGGTAATGTTTGCTTTGCTATTTCCCAATCAAGAGAAGGGGTTCTCTCTAATGAGAAGGAACCGGCGTCAAAGGTATTTCCTAGCCCACGGTGTGAAGTTGTGGCGCCTCGGGGGGATTGGAGAGCGTGTTCTAGGTCTGCACGTGTGGTGAGCTGAGCTCCTTTCAGAGTTTTCCTGTGAGTAGCTTGCCCTACCCACTGAGGCCTGTGCTGGAGGCCCAATGGGGAGACTCTTACTTCCCCATTCTCGCTGGTGGCCCATTTCCCAGGACTAACCCTTAGTCTGAGTGACAAGAGGAAGAGGAGGCTTTGCTGGGGGCTGGGGGAACAGCTAGAGGAATCAGAGGCCCTTCTACTGACATGAACAGAGCTAGCGCGGGGTATGGGGAAAGGCCTCTGAGTAATGAGGGGGTGCGTCTGCCTGGACTCTCTGGACACACAGTTTCTCAGAAACACTGATGGGGAGCCACATTGGAGGTCCTCTGTTCTCAAGCGTTGTTCCGTTTTTAACTTAGCAAGACATGATGTTAAAGTTGACAGTCCCGATCTAGCTTGCGGGTGCTGGCATTCTCTCAGCTACACTGCCACGCATTCCTTTCGTCAGCGGGTGACGTGGAGGGGTCTGTCTGGGACGTTAGACTCAGACACTGAAAGAACGAAGTGACATTCTCAAGGCCGTCCGGTCAGGTCTCTGTCCTTTCCACTGTGTCCTGTCAGCCAGTGAAGCCGTGGGTCAGCACAGCTGGCTGGCCAGGGTGCACTAAGCGTTAGCCTGGAAGTGGGACACCGGGTTCGGCTCCTACCTCCCTCAGCACGGAGCAGAGCCATCCGGGCATTTCCACTCTGTGAAACGCAGGGGTGGAAGCGGACTACCTCCAAATTCCCTTTCAACAACCCCGGCTTGAGATAACACAGCGGAAGACTGAAGCCATTCCCAAACAAAATTCATGACCAAAGACTCATTTGCTTTAAATATAAACATTAAAACAGAAACAGCAGCTCTAGCGGTGTAGTTTAAAATGTTCATTTTTAGAGTCCTTATTAATTTAGGAATGAAAAAAGTTTCCTACCTGTTCTCAGTTGAGGCAAAGGCTTTTGGGGAGTTTTCATGGGTGTTTTACTTGAAATCGTTAGGTAATTATTCTAGTTCGTGGTTTTTTGAAAACAGACCATGCCATTGACAGAAGACAGAATATGATCTGTGGCATTTTATGATCTGCTTGGTTAATACCCACAGTATTCCTCAAAGACACAGTTTATCACTCTCCGTGTGAAGTGCCTACCCGCCTGTGTTCTCCCCGGTTCCTTGTCTCTCCTGGTTCTTATTCTTGTGCACATCCAGCCATGAGGCCTCCGGGAGGGCTGCTCATGGAGCATGCTAGTGGGGCTCAGTACACTCCCCACACAGGCCAGCTCTTTTGCCCTGTTCTCTGGTCGTATTTTCTGTCTTTTCCGCATCAGCCAGTCACAAGGGAGCCCAGGGGAATATGGGTGGATCAGCGTAAATCCATCACCTCTGTTGGACGTGACAGCTTGACATGGGCTTCCCTCGTTAGGATGGGTCAGTCATAGAGAGACCATGGCTTTTCAGGCTCAGAAAACACGAGAGTCTGCCAGCAGGAGGCATTTAGGCATTTCCACGACAGACTCACACGCAGGCGGCTGGCAGGGGAGAGCCGATGAGCAGGCTCCCCTTAGTTCCCTTGCCTGGTTTTTAGGCCCATTCCGGCTTCTTCTAGGGTCGGTACAGGAACGCCTCCTGGCTGGTCTACTGCACTGCTGATTGTGACGTCCCACGTGCTCAGACAGAGCGACATGCTGGCTATAGGGTGCCACGTGCTCAGACAGTCCCGTGTGCTCAGACAGTCGCGTGTGTTCATACAGTCAGTCCCGTGTGCTCAGACAGTCAGTCCCATGTGCTCATAGTCAGTCCCACGTGCTCATAGAGTCAGTCCCGTGTGCTCATAGTCAGTCCCGTGTGCTCAGACAGTCAGTCCCGTGTGCTCATACAGTCAGTCCCATGTGCTCATACAGTCAGTTCCGTGTGCTCATAGTCAGTCCCGTGTGCTCATAGTCAGTCCCGTGTGCTCACATAGTCAGTCCCGTGTGCTCATAGTCCATCCCACGTGTTCAGACAGTCCCACGTGCTCATACAGCCCCACCTGCTCATATAGTCCCATGTGCTCAGGTAGTCCCACGTGGTCATACTGTCCGTCCCACGTGCTCAGACAGTCCCACGTGCTCATACTGTCCATCCCACGTGCTCATAGTCAGTCCCGTGTGCTCACACTGTCCGTCCCCCGTGCTCAGACAGAGTGATGTGCTAGGTCTGCAGTCCCATGTGCTCACACGGTCCCATGCGCTCATGCAGAGGTGTGCTAGCTATCCAATACAGCAGAACCAGAACAGAGGCCCAGCTGTGACCTCTGCTTTATGACTGGTTTTTACTGTGCTTCCCGTAACTAATGTCTTCCCCGAAGAAAGTTCCCCTTATTTGTATGTGGTGATTACATGGACGTTATATTGTGAAACTGCAAGTCTTCAAGTTTCCAGACGTGTGTTCCTGTCTCAGCA
>NW_006159767.1:746204-752136 GCF_000334495.1 Tupaia belangeri chinensis
TCCTCAGACTTTTAATCTAGAATATTTCAGTGAGAGATTGGTGAAAGGATCTGGAAAGATATCAACGTTTTTCATGGGAAAAGATTCTTGTACCTTACCATTGAAATTCTTTCCAGAGAAAGAAAGTGATCAGGCTGAGATGAAAGAGAAAATGGTTAAGCACTTTTGCAGCTGTAAAAGTTTAGACATAAGATGGGTCTTCAAAAAGTTTACGGAAAATGCGCATTATGAAAAATCTATGCATAGGATTAAAGGGTTTTTGCATTAAAATAAACTCATATTTTAATTTCATCTTTCCATTTTGAAGTCCCCTTGCCTGCGATTGGAAAAAGTAGCTCCTCCCCTTTTTTTGCATATTAATTTTTAGCTTTACTCACACCATTATTCAATTTTCCCTGTGTCAGATTAACTGAGGCAGAGAACTGAAGCAACGGCGTTGTCCTTCACAGAGGTGTTTTTTTGAGACTTAGAATCTAAAGCTCAATGACTTCATCTGCAGAGAGTACATTGATTCAGCATGGAGGTTAATTCAGCATGAACACTCTGCTAAGAATTTTCCAAGCTTGGGAACCAGCAGTTAGCGTAATGGCTATGTCACTGGACTCCCACGTAGTCGACCGTGGTTTGCGTCCTGGACCCGGTGGCTTAAAACTCACGCCGGGCGCGTGTGCATGCGTGCCCAAGATCCCGAGAGGAGAATGGAGGAGAAGGGATTGCAGCGTGGCCATCCCCCCTGGGGGGTGATTTCTCGCTTTCTGTCTCTCTGTCTCTCTCTGTCTGTCTGGCGAGCGCACGTGCCCTATAGCGAAAACCTCTCCAAAAAAAAAAGAAAAAAAGTATTTTCCAAATCCCACATTTTAGTCATTTTTGCTGTTGATTAAATGCCCCAATTGCTATTATACAAAATAGAGGCACACCATAAAACATGTGAGAGGACTTTTAAAAGTTTGTAGAAAAATGAAATTTAAACACGTTTATTGTAGTGCAAATTTTGTTTTTGAAATTCATAGATTGCTTCCATTTTCCACGAACTTTTTTTTTTTTTTTGGGGGGGGGGGGAGAGATTTTCACTGTAGGGCGCGTGCGCTCGCCAGACAGACAGAGAGAGAGACATAGAGACAGAAAGCGAGAAATCACCCCCCAGGGGGGATGGTCACGCCGCAATCCCTTCTCCATTTTCCTCTCGGGATCTTGGGCACGCACGCACACGCGCCCGGCGTGAGTTTTAAGCCACCGGGTCCGGGACACGAACTGCGGTCGACTATGTGGGAGTCCAGCGACATAGCCATTACGCTAACTGCTGGTTCCCTTCCACGAACTTTTTGAAGATCTCGCATACAGCATACACAACTGGTTAAAAGAAAGTCCTTTATAGAACATAAATAAAAGGCAAAGTTTTTAGTTTTTTGGTTTTTATTTTGGAGAGGATTTTGCTATAGGGCACATGCGCTCGCCAGACAGACAGAGAGAGACAGAGAGACAGAAAGCAAGCAATCACCCCCCCAGGGGAGATGGCCATGCCACAATCCCTTCTCCTCCATTCTCCTCTTGGGATCTTGGGCACGCACGCACACGCGCCCGGCGTGAGTTTTAAGCCACCGGGTCCGGGACTTGAACCCAGGTCAACTACATGGGAGTCCAGTGACATAGCCATTACGCCAACTGCTGGTCCCAAGAGGAAACTTTCAACATTTTGTTTGTCTTTATATGTATGCTCTGTAGTGAAACAAAACAAAATGAAACAAAACCCAAACCCACAACGCGGCCTGGTCGCCATGGGCCTTGGTAAGATCTGCTGAGATTTGGGGCTGCGCCTTTTCACTGCCGCAAGTCTTTTATAACCTTGCTAGGAATTAAGCAGCTTTTAAATTTGGCAGGTCTCTGGGTTCCATTAAGAACTCATTTAAATCCTTTCTCACTTGAGTCTGAATTTTAACTACGCCTTGTGGATTTCAATTAGGATCATTATAGTATTAGGTGAGAATGGAAATTAGGTTAATGTGAAGAAACAAGGGAAAAGATATGCCATGTTAGAAAATTTATGATTCACATGTCTCAACGTCACCGTGGTCATCAAGTCACCGGTAATAGAGAAATGAATGATTAGCTTGATAAAGTAGGTCGCCAATGATGAAATGACTGCATACTTTGGAAAACTCTAGTAACGATAAAAACACACAAGAGTTTTATGGCTCTGAAACAAATCGCCTGCATCACCTGCAGCCGGGATTAGTGGAAATAACCAAACTAATTAGATAAGAAATAATGAATGACAATAAATATGAAGGCCTCGGTCAGGTGAAGAAAAGCGATATATGAAGTCTGTATGCTATATTTGTATTCAGGTCTTGTTTTAAGGCATGTGAGAAAGGAAATTGCGAATTAAGTCTGGTGCTACATAGACGAAAGGCCAAAGTTTTCAAACTGTACCGTATTGTTTGAAATAAAACATTTTCTTTCCCCCAGCCACCTCCCCTCTCTCCCCAACACATAACGAATATTGTTGATCTCCCTGGAGCTGGGTCAGTGCCAGAGGTAATTCATTGACCCGACTCTGGTTGTCAGCTATTTTCAGAAAAAGAAAATAATGACTAATCGCTAATGGATAGCTCACTAGTCTGGTAGAATACTTATTTATTTATTTTTTAAAAATTGACCATACAGTAAAATGAACTTTTTTCTTCTCTCTCTCTTTGCTATAGGGTATGTGTGTTTGCCAGAGAGAGACAGAGACAGGGAGAGAGGGAAAATGAGAAATCACATGGCAGGGGAGAGGGCCGATCCCTTTTTCTCCATTCACCTCTAGGGATTTGTGCACACATGGATGTACCCAGTTGTTTTACAAGCTGCCAGGCCCGGGACTCGAACCATGGTCCAGCACCTTAAGCGCTGCTCCATTTGCTGGCCCGATATTTTCATTCTTTTGGTGTTCTACAAATTGTAACCCACTTATGAATTGCCACCACCACTGCAAGTGGAGTACAGAGCAGTCTCGTTACCCCTAACGTTTCCCTGTGCTGTCACATTGCAGTCACACCCCTCTTCCCACTGGGAGAACACCTTAGGGACCTTTGTGTAGAGATCTGAGAGTCATTGAGGCATGTCCTTAAGTCATACCTCCCAACCATTTTAAACATGTACTCTCTCTCTTTTGTTATTGAGAGGTTTTTGGTATAGGGTGCATACACTCACTGGAGAGACAGAGACAAAAAATGAGAAATCACCCCTCAAGGGGGATGGCCACATTGCAATCCCTTCTCCTCCATTCTCCTCTTGGGATTTTGGGCACGCACTCACACGTGCCCAGTGTGAATTTCAAGCTGACGGATTGGGGACTCGAACCAAGGTTGACCATGACATGTGGAAGTCCAATGCCTCAACCCCCATACCACCTGCTGGTCCCCTTCTTTTTTTTTTTTAAGAATTATTATTTAATTTTGTTTATTATTATTTTTAAAGTGCCACAGGGAACATGCACTCACCAGATAATGACAGAGAGAGAGGGAAAGTGAGGAAGCGAGCTACCAAGTCCAGGACTGGAGCTGAGCCGTGGTGGGCCATGTGGGAGTCCAGCACCTTAAGAGCCACGCCATCTGCTGGCCCATCCTGTGTTCTCTTCTCTCGTGGCGGCAGTTTGCTCATCTGCCAAGTGCTTCTTCCCAAGAATGTGATACAACCGAGGAGTCTCCTCAAAACTGACTGGGATTGCTTTGAGTATGAGCATATGACCCCAGGGAAGGAGTGCAGAACATTTGCTGGAGGGCACTTCCAATCACATGGCAAGGGGGTGACCCAGTAAGCAGAGCAGGAGGCTATGATTCAAAATGGGTGGGACTTCAACCCAGGGACCAGAAACGGGGAAACTCCCCGGGCTGAGGGATTTCATGAACAAAACATAAAGGTAGAAAAGTGTGAGACATGAATGATTAAACGTAGCTGTGCGAATTCGTCCGTTATTGTGTCGCTAAACAGAAATACTCCAAACTAGGCAATTTATAAAGACCAGAGGTCTTTTATTATTGCATTAATACATTCCTAAAGGCTCCACCCTCAAGATTTAATTACCTTTTAAAGACCCCATCTCACAATGCTATCATATTAGGGATTAGGTTTTTATTTAATTTATTATTATCATAATCTTGTTAATATTACATTGAATCGCATGTAACTTTACAGTGTATTATATTTCTTTTTCCAGAAGGAATACCATGCATATCAGTCAATACAAAGACATTAAAAATTCCCATCACCATCATCAAATAGCTTTTCATTTTTTCCAGGTTATTATTATTCCATTTTTTAAAAAAACATTCAACCACTATTTACCATTTTGCTTGTAAAAAGACTTTAGCCAAAATGAAATACTTCTCAGACCAGACCAGTTGAGAATACAACCACGTCATCAACAGGTAATAAGCCATATCTGTGTCCTACTAATGGTCATGCCTCTCTTTATTCTCTTGCTATCCTTCTCTATACTCTTCTCTTCTCTGACCCTGTTCTACACTGTCTTCATCATCGCTAAGCATTTTCACTGTTTTTATGCCCTCCAATATTTTTATTTCTTCCATAAAGTGTGGAGAGTTGGTATATATTAAGTGGATACATACAATATCTTTCTTTCATATCCTGGCTTGCTTCACTCAGCAATAGATCCTCCATATCCAACCACTTTCTATCAAATGCCAGGGTCTTGTTTTTTTTTTTATGGCTGAGTAGTATTCTATAGAGTGTATGTGCCACAATTATTCAATCCATTCATCTGTTTGTGGACATTTGGGCTGGATCCATGTCTTAGCAATCATGAATAATGCTGCAATAAACACTGATATGCAAGTGCTTTTCCAACTGAGCATTCTCCTATCCTTTGTGTAGATACCCAGAAGTGGGATTGCTGGATCAAACGGTAGTTCTATTTGTAGATCTTTGAGGAACCTTCACATTGTTCTCCATAGTGACTGAACCAGTTTACATTCCTACCGACAGTGTAGGAGAATTCCTTTTCACCACATCCCTGCCAACGTTTACCACTTTTTATATTCTTAATCTTTGCCATTCTGACAGGGGTTAGGTGGTATCTTTTTTTTTTTTTTTTTTTTTGGAGAGATTTTCACTGTAGGGCGCGTGCGCTCGCCAGACAGACAGAGAGAGACATTAGAGACAGAAAGCGAGAAATCACCCCCCAGGGGGGATGGTCACGCCACAATCCCTTCTCCTCCATTCTCCTCTCGGGATCTTGGGCACGCACGCACACGCGCCCGGCGTGAGTTTTAAGCCACCAGGTCCGGGACGCGAACCGCGGTCGACTACGTGGGAGTCCAGCGACATAGCCATTACGCTAACTGCTGGTTCCCAGGGGTTAGGTGGTATCTTCATTGTGGTTTTAATCTGCATCTCCCTTATGATAAGGGATGTTGAGCATTTCTTCATATGTTTTTTGGCTGTTCATATGTCTTCCTTAGAGAGATTTTTGTTCAGCTCATTTTCCCATCTTTTAATTGAGTTAATCATTTTCTTTTTCACATAAGGTGCTTCACTGTGTATTCTGGTTATCAGTCACTTGTCTGGGACATATTTTACAAAAATCTTCTCCCATTCTGAGGGCCGTCGATTCACACTTGTTACTGTATCCTTTGCTGTGCAGAAACTTCTTAGTCTGAAATAATCCCACTTGTCTATTTTAGGAATTATTGCCTGTGCTTTGGGAGTCTTATTTAAGAAGTCTTTGCCAGGACCAGCAGTTAGCGTAATGGCTATGTTGCTGGACTCCCACGTAGTCAATCGCAGTTCGAGTCCCGGACCCGGTGGCTTAAACTCATGCCAGGCGCGTGTGCGTGTGTGCCCAGGATCCCAAGAGGAGAATGGAGGAGAAGGGATTGCGGCGTGGTCATCCCCCCTGGGGGGTGATTTCTCATTTTCTGTCTCTCTGTCT
>NW_006159767.1:755278-758164 GCF_000334495.1 Tupaia belangeri chinensis
GCCGCCGGCTTAGCAGGGCCCCAGGGGGGACTCGCCGAGCCCGGAAGGGCCCGGGACGTCCCGTGACCGGACGCAGCCTTGGCATCCGGCCCGCCTCTGCCGCCGCCGCCGGCTTAGCAGGGCCCCAGGGGGGACTCGCTGAGCCCGGAAGGGCCCGGGACGTCCCGTGACCGGACGCAGCCTTGGCATCCCGCATATAGTTGTTTATAGTATCCTTTAATGATATTTTGTATTTCTACTGTGTCTGTTGTAATGTTGCCTATTTCATCACATATTTGATTTATGTGGTTTCATTATTTCTTCTTTTTTATCAGTCTAGCCAATGGTGTGTCGATCTTGCTAATGTTTTCAAAGATCCAGCTTTTGCTTTCATTTATTTTCTGTATGGTTCATTTATTTTCTATCTCATTTATTTCTGCTCGAAACTTTATTATTTCTTTTCACCTGCCATTTTTGTTGTTGTTGTTTTCCCAATTCCCTGAGGCATGATGTTAGGTTATCTATTTGCCACCTTTCCATCTTTTTCTTATGGGCACTAATTGCTATGAATTTCCCTCGTAGGACTGCTTTTGCCATGTCCCATAAATTATGGAAAATCGTGTACTCGTTATCATTTGTTTCCATAATTATTTTTATTTCAGACTTAATTTCTTCAGTAGTGAAGAAAGTCATTCAGAAGTAGGTTGTTTAGTTTGCATGTGTTTGTGTATTTTTGAGGGCGTTTCTTGAAATGAATCTTGAGTTTAATTCCATCATGGTCAAGGAAGATGCTGGATATAGTTTCTATGCCTTTGAATCTGTAAAAGCTTGATTTATGTCCTATCATATGGTCAATATTTGAAAAGGTTCCATGCCGGGGTGAGAAAAAAATGTATATTTTATGGTCTTAGGGTGGACAGTTCTATAGATATCTATCAAGCCCATTCGATTTATAGTATCATTTAGGTTCCTGTATCTGTTTATTTTTTGCCTAGATCTGTCTGGGGTGTCGAGATCTCTAACAATTATAGTATTTCTTCCTATCTCTCCTTTTAGCTCTAGCAGTCTTTCCTTCACATATTTAGGTGCTCCTGAGTTGGGTGCACAGATATTTATAAGTGTTATGTCTTCTTGTTGGAGTATCTTATTTACTATTATATAATGCCCTTCTTTGTCTCTTCTTACAGTTTTTGTATTGAAGCCTATTTTGTCTGAAATCAATATTGCAACTCCTGCTCTTTTTTGATTCCTATTTGCATGGAATATCTTTCTCTAGCCCTTTACTTTTAGTCTATGTATGTCTTTATACATAAGGTGCATTTCTTGTAGGCAACAGATAGAGAGTTTCTGTTTCTTTTATCCATTCGGACAGTCTGCTTCTCTTAATTGGAGAATTTAATCCATTGACGTTCAATGTTATTATTGATATTTCCTCACCCGTTCCTATCATTGAGTGAGACATTTTCTTGGTTGCTTTTTGTTCTCTTATAACTGTCCGTCTGACTTTTTAGTTTTCCTGGTCTAGCACTCCCTTCAGAACCTCTTGAAGAGCCGGTCTGGAGTTGGTAAATTCCTTCAGATTTTGTTTACCCAAGAATGTTTTAGACTTTTTTTTCTCATATGAAAGATAATTTCGCTGGTTGAAATTGTTTTTCATTCAACACTTTGACTGTATTTCCCCATTCTTTCCTTGCCTGCATTGTTTCCACTGAGAGATCCGATGTTAGCCTGATGGGGTAACCTTTGTAAGTAACTTGATGTTTCCCTCTTGCCAATTTTATTATCTTGCCTTTGTTGTTTTTGCCAGTCTGGCTATAATGTGCCTTGGGGAGGATCTTCTTGGGTTGATTCTCTTTGGGGTACTATGTATTTCTTGGGTCTGGATATTTGAATGCCTCTCTAGGTTGGGAAAGTTTTCTTCCAGGCTTTCATGGAATAAATTATCAATGCCCTTATTATTTTTTTCCTTTTCTGGGATACCAGTTATCTGGATGTTGGGATGCTTGATGGTATCCAGTATTCCTTGTACATTATCCTGACTTTTCTTGGTTGTTTTCTCAATATCTTGATACTTTTTTCTGGGTCAGATGTTTTGTCTTCTATGTTTTAAATTCAGTCTTCTGCCTGAGCTAATCTACTTTTAATACTTTTGAGGGAGGTTTTGATTTCCTGTATCACATTCTTCAACCCTAGAAGTTCCATCTGATTCTTTTTTAAGATGTCTGTGTCTTCTTTCAAATCATGAAAGGACTTCCTCATCTCCTGGAGCTCCTTGTCTCTTTTCTCTTCCATCTCAGTTAGTTTGGTCACTACAAATATTCTGAATTCCTTATCCGACATGTCCACGATGTTCATTGTATTGACTGTGGGTGATGTAGGCTTGATGATTTCCCTTGGGGGAGAGGCCTTTTGTTGGTTGCTCATATTTCTTGAGCCTCTGATTGTTCCTAGTCATCTGGCGATCTATGCATTCCCTCCTAACTTATTCAAGGTATCTCGTAGTGTTAGAAGGTGTGCGGGATTAGAAAATTGGTGCTCTCTCTTCTGGTCTGCCTCCTTGTTGCTCACCAGTATCATGCACTGTTGTCACTGGTCCTGAGTATCCCAAAGTCCTCCCTATTTCTAAGGAGTGGCAAGCCTCCACCTGAGCTAATAAGCTTCACTGTAGGAGCAAAGAAAAAGATCGCCTGGTGTGCAATGTGTGCCACATGCTATTCAAAACACTGAAGTTCTGGGAACCAGCAGTTAGCGTAATGGCTATGTCGCTGGACTCACACATAGTCGACCGCAGTTCATGTCCCGGACCCGGCAGCTTAAACTCACGCCCGGCCCGTGTGCGTGCGTGCCCAAGATCCCGAGAGGAGAATGGAGGAGAAGGGATTGCGGCGTGACCATCCCCTCTGGGGG
>NW_006159767.1:758228-758573 GCF_000334495.1 Tupaia belangeri chinensis
TCACAAAACAAACAAACAAACAAACAAACAAACAAACAAAAAACTGAAGTTCTGAGAGTCCAAAGGCAGGTGGGAAAAGGGTGGAGGATGAGCAATGGGTCCTGGCCCTTAGGGCCTGCAGCCATAGGCAGCCTGGCATCCAGCAATGCTGCTGGCTTAAACCAGTCTCCAGATGGGGAAGGGAGTGGTGCAAGTTCGTCTTAAAGTCCAAAGAAACAAACTTGAAGTCCAGAGACAAATAGGGGCGGGGATGAGCAATGGGTCCTGGCCGTCAGGGCCTGCAGCCACAGGCAGCCTGGTGTCTGGCTGTGCTGCTGCCCTGAGCCCGCCTCCTTTTGTCTCACG
>NW_006159767.1:758641-768001 GCF_000334495.1 Tupaia belangeri chinensis
GGGGGAGGACGAGGGGCCCCGGCCCGTGGGGCCCGCCAGCCACAGGCAGCCTGGTGTCTGGCTGTGCTGCTGCCTTGAGCCAGCCTCCTTTTGTCTCATGATTCTGATGGCTTAAAAGTCCAAAGGGTGGCATTGGGCCAGCTTCTGGTGCCACATCACAACGTGATGATAAAAATTGATAGGCAGGGCCCAGTAGGTGGTACAGTGGTTTAGGTGCTGAACTCCCACATGGCCAGCTGCAGTTTAAGTCCTGGACCTGGAGGCTTGAAACTCACATGTGCGTGTGCGCCCAAAATCTCAAGAGGAGAATGGAGGAGAAGGAGAAGGGATTGTGGCATGGCCATGCCCCCTGGGGGTGATTTCTCGCTTTCTCTCTCTCTCTCTCTCTCTCTCCAGGGAGCACATGGGCCCTATTTCTCAAAATAAATAAATAAATAAAAATAAAAAATATAAAGCTGAAAGGTAGACAGCACTGCCAAGAGGGAAGAAAGAGAATTCTCCGCTTCCTCTGTCTGTCTCTCCCAATCTGACTGAATGGTGGCCTCTTATTATGCTCCACCTCTTCAACGACTCTCCACCTCCCGAAGCCTTTACACTGGGACCAACGTGCTGGAACGGGAACCTCTGGGAGACAAACCGTTGCCTGAACCAAGCACTCTGCTGGCTAGTGTGAAAGCTACATGGAGTGGGATAGTGGAAAAGAAAAGATTAAAGATATGTCAGAATAAATACCAGTTTATTTAACTGACAGTGAGAGATCATTGATTTATTTCTGAGCCGGTAAGAAATTGATCTGAAATGTTCTTTCAGAAGAAGAATTGTACAGGACAAAGCAGGCTTTGGGGACAGGACCATGGGACATCAGGTACTGCAATGAACAGCAAGGCTGACCCAGAGGGGAAGCAGCCGAGGCTGCTTCCAGAGGACCCTCAGAGTCCCCTGAGCACAGGTATGCCCACGGTCCAGGGCCTAGGCTGGGATGAAATGCAGAATCTGGGCCCTGTTTGGGGTGTTGTCTCTCTGCTTCAATCTCTAACACGTAGAAGAAATAAATAAATAAACTTAAGAAAATTATTTTCGCACCATGCCCCACCCTGCTCCAAAAGAACCCTATGACCTTAGGGTGTTTCGCAACTGCTTGATTCAAATGGCATGAAGAGTCGGTTTGGGGCACATTTTGGTTCAGAGAACAGTATTTTTATTATACTTTAGTTCCCGATTAATAATTAGCAAACTAGATCTGGTTTCACTTTAGACGTATTCAAGAGGCTTAGCAAGGAGCCTTGCTTCCAAATTGAGTTAAGAAGTGCATTCAGTTCTGCGGCCTGAAAATTCGAAGAGAGTCTTCTCCTTTCAGACCCTGGGTATTATTTGGGTTTGTTCTTGGGTCTGAAAGGACGTAAAGTGGACGCACTGACCGTAGTGACCGGCCAAGGGGGGCAGGCAGCCAGGTAGAGAAAGGGCAGAAGTGAATTTCCCAGTGATTGACAGGAACGCTGTGGGGTATAAACGCCCCGCGAGGTGAGTCTCGTGAAAGTGCAGACGGCAGCAGAGACGCTAACGCGCAAGGGTGGACCCCTTGGACGACCATTCCCCGTGGGATGAGGAAGACAGCTGACCGTGGCTGTCCCACAGAGGCAAAACCGAATCCCAGAAACCTGTGGAACACGTGTTCTGTGCCTTTCTCTGACGCCTGCTGGGGAGGGGAGACCTTGCTTGCAAAAACACCGAGGTCTGGATGTTAGGGTCCAGTCGATCTCTAGAAAAGACTACTACCTTCTTCATGGGACCTTATTTATTTTATTTTTTACGTTTTGTGTTTTTCATTCTTTAGAGAGAGAGAGAAAGAGAGGGAGAGAGAGAGAGAGTCCCTAACGGGATTCTCATGCTGTGATCCACCGCAGCCTCAGCCTGTCCTGGATCAGGACACGTGCTGCCTGTAAGTAGTCGCGGCCACGTCTGCCCCTGCTGCCACCATGCACTGTCTTAAACCTGCTTTATAAGAGCATTGGTGGGACAAGCAGAGGGCATAATGGTTATGTTGTTGGACTCCCATGTAGTTGACTGGGGTTCAAGTCCTGGACCTGGCAGGTGCGTGTGCGTGCATGCCCTAGATCCCGAGAGAAGAATAGAGGAGAAAGGATTGTGGTATGGCCATCCCCCCCCCCCGGGGGGGTGATTTCTCACTTTCTGTCTCTCTGTCTCTTTCTCTCTCTCTCCGGTGAGTGCAGGCACCCTATAACAAAAATGTCTATGAAAAAAAAAAGAACATTGGCACCTCCCCCAACGCTGCATACAGCCTGCAGATCTGATATGATCGGAGAGACCTCTACCCCTTTTAGATTAAAATGCCTATTATAGGGGTACCTGGTCACCCTGGATATTCTTTCTACAAGTCAAGCAAGGGTGGGGGTTTGCAGGAGGTCTTCACCACCACCCTGGGGACCTGAGGCCATCTGTCACCGAACATGGGAGTTGGCTCAGTTCCGTGGCTTGGTTGGCTAGCGACTGTCACACACCTGTAGTGGGACAACAGGGGCTGGCCAAGCAAAGGCCGGCTCTCCAGGAGGGAAGGGGTTGGGGTTAATCAAGACGCACGTTTTCCGCAGCACAGAGCTAGGGAACGTCTGCTCGGGATGTGGTGACAGGCATGCACAGGACAGCCCCAAAGAGGGCTTGCGTAGGAGCAGACGGGGCCCACAGAGGGCGGGCGACCTCTCTAAGTCTGTTCCTCCCTCTCCTCCTCAGGCGCTCGGTGCCCTCCAGGCCCTGGGTGACATGCTCTGTAATCGCCCCCTCATTCAGTCCCTTATGGTGCGCTCTGCAGTCACCCTCATTCCGCAGGTGGGGAAACTGAGGCTTGGAGGTGTCAATGACTTGTCCAAGGTCCGAGAAGTAGCGTGTGTGTGGAGCCCGAATTCAAGCCTGCACTGACTTTTAGATTGAGAAGCTTAGCTTGTAACCACTGGGACCGAGGGACTAAATTTCTTGATGCCCGAAATTATAATGACAAGTGAAATATTACTCTGATGCCGAGGTACCTTTCAATAAAATAAATAAATACATAAATAAATAAATAAATAAATAGACAAATAAATAAATAAATAAAACGAGGCTCAGGTACAATAATCTTCCAGGTTTGGAATACGCCTTCCTCCTCATTCTTCACCTCCTTTCCACTTTCGCACTTTCGGGGACCCATCCAGGCCCCTGCTCCTTTCTCCTAGGACAGAACACAGTGTCCATGGGCTCTGGAAATACCGCACCTGCACCGCTGATCCAGGGCTGTTACGAAGGGTCTACGTGGTGTGGACACAGGATTACCAGGGCTGGGTGAAGAGCACCTGTGAGCTGCGTGGAGGTGGGCAGGGGATCGAATCCAGTGGCCAGAGTAGGCCCCTCGGGAGGGTGATATTTGTGCGTGTGTGCATGTGTGCGTGTGTGTGTGCACATGTGTCCGACCACCCAACTCGGCTGTGACCTCCTTGATGGGCCGGCCGTAACTTACTTGGCATTCTGCACGCTAGGTTCATAGCGCCCAAGGCAGAATTACGGAATTTGCTGGTTATTGCTTTTAGTAAACCGCCACAGGGATGAATAGGTGTGAGCACATGGGGGAGGTGGAGGAGGATTTATTTCCCTTTAAGGGTCTCTCTCTTCAATAAACAGCAGTCCTGGTCTTTTCTCTGGCCAGAAAGGCAATATACGCTTAGTGGAGAAAATGGTGAGGCTGTAAACATGTACAGAAGAAAAAAATCACTCGCAATTTCAGCTTTTAGTGTAATCACTGCTGTGTATTTTGATGTATTTCCTCCTTCCCTTTCTTTCTGTTCCAGAAAAGTGAAGTACAAAACAATTAGACTCAGAATCAGTAAATTTTTTTTTTTGGGGGGGGCAGAGATTTTTGTTATGGGGCACTTGCACTTGCTGGAGAGACAGAGAGAGGCAGAGACACAGAAAGTGAGAACTGAGCCCCCCCGGGGGGATGGCCGTGCTGTAAGCTATCCTCCATTCTCTTCTCGGGATTTTGGGCATGCATGCACACGTGCCTGGTGTAAGTTTTAAGTCACTGGGTCTGGGACTCGAACCGCAGTCAGCTAGGTGGAAGTCTAGTGATGCAACTGCTATGCCCGCTGCTGGTCCCCAATAATGATATTTTACATAGTCGAGTGTCCTGGGTCTCAGGGGCACTGCCCCGCGTTTTAGTGGTGGGGAGGTGGAATGGCTGAAGGGCTCAGAGGAGGGCCCGGAGCTGCGGGACAGTAGCTGGTTAGCAGTCCCAGTCCAGGCCGGCCGGACTAGTGCATCTGGGCAGCCCTGGCCCCAGGAGGCCTGTGTGTGCAGTTGGACCTTCTTTTTGTCTAACATAACAAGACCCTTATGGAGTTCGTCATTTCAAGACTGCTTTTACTCTGGGTGTTCCGTTTTGTTCTGAGTCAGTATCAATGAAAGAGTATCTAATGCATCTCTTACCTTTTATCTCCCTCAAAGCAACCGATAAGATCCCCCCTGCGCACTGTCCCTCTGCTCCCACGGGCTCAGGGTCTTCTTGCCTCTGCGTCAGCAGTCGCTTGGCTTGCTGTGCAGACTTCTGAGTGCCATGAAGTTCAAGGTGGAAGAGATGCCACGGGGGCGACAGCTAGCCTGAAGGGCTGGGGACCTGGGCCGCTCCAGCCACGGCTGTGGGTTACGTAGGTGCACGGGGGACGCACTGCGTGAGGCCATGGTGGGTGCGCTTGGCCTCCTCGAACCCCTGCCTGCCAGGCCTCTCGGCTTCCTCACAGCTGCCGCTCAGGCCCAGTCTGCTGCCGGCGTCGAGAGTGGAAAGCTCACGTTCACCATGAGGGCGCGCTGTAGGGAGACCCAGTCCTCGTAACAAAGAGTGGTTGAGCGAGCAATGCACACCGCACGTCTACCGCACTCCAGAGGTGAAAAGCATTTGCAGTAGGGCCAGCGGGTGGCGTGGTGACGAAGGCTCCGGACTCCCACATGGTCCCTCACAGTCCAAGTGTCAGACCTGCAAGTTGAGACTCAGGCCAGGTATGCGTGTGTTCCCAAAATTCCAAGGGGGAGAACGGCAGAGAAGGGGTTGCGACATAGTCGTCCCCCCGGGGTGTTGATTTTTCTCTTTCCATGTCTTTCTGTCCCTCTCTGGCGAGCACACGTGCCCTATGGCAGAAACCTAAAAATAAATAAATAAAAAGAAATGGGGATGTTTTGTTTTGTGGGTTTTGAAATTTAACCACTTGTCTAGAGTCGCGGTTCTGAGGTTCTTCAGATGAAAAGAGTGGATTAAATGTATTCACACATCAGATATTGACTGATCGTCACTAGATGCCAGGCCCTTGATCAGGGGTCCAAGACAGCCATGGGTCCTCTCCTCACACTGTCCCTGGGACTCCCAGGAGAAGGTGGTCTGATGGAAGCTGAGCAGAGTCATGCTTTTCTATGGCTCACGGCTGAGGATCAGAGGATGCGGCTGTCTTTCAGTTTGCTTTAGGTCTTCAGCTGCTTCTGTGCAGGAGAGACGTCACTCTCCTCCCTGAAAGTCCAGGCTAGTGTGTTTTCATAGGTTTTTGAACATTTATTTATGTATTTCTTCTATGAGTGAGAGAGACAGAGAGACAGAGAGACAGGACCTGCAGTAGGGTCTCGACGCCACGATCCAGCCTGTCTCAGCCAGCCCTGGATCATGGGCCTGTGCACACCCGGCGTACCAGGGTGGTCTCCACTGTGACCTTGGGGCCTTCTCCTGCGGGTCAGCCTCATGGAGTTTTGTGTTTTACCATCGCCCCGCCATCCAGCCCGTTCGTAATTTCACATGTCTGTCACGGACACGGCAACACACTCCGGGAGGGACACGCTTGGGTGTGCTGAGACATCTAGAGTTGGAACGAGGTTGAGGCAATCCACAGAAAGACAGGTGCGTTGTCCTACATGGAGAAAAGTGAAGGAGCATCTCGGGGAGGTACGTGTATGCCACTCAGCCCAGTCCTCCCGGTGCGGGAGGGTCTGAGGAGTCCAGGGCTGCTCACCTTCCGGAGCACTCAGAGGACTCAGGATCTAAAGTCCCTGGACCAGAGGACCAGCAGTTAGCGTAATGGCTATGTCGCTGGATTCCCATGTGGTCGACTGTGGTTTGAGTCCCAGACCCGATGGCTTAAACTCACGCTGGGCACGTGTGTGTGCATGCCCAGGATCCTGAGAGGAGAATGGAGGAGAAGGGATTGCAGCGTGGCCATCCCCCGGGGAGGTGATTTCTCGCTTTCTGTCTTTCTGTCTTTCTGACGAGCACACGTGCCCTATAGCAAAACCCTCTTAAATAAATAAATAAATAAATAAATAAATAAATAAAGTCTCTGGACCAAGAACCCCAAACTCATGACCTGAGGCTGCAAGGCTTCCTCTGTAGGTCTGTCTGCTACAGCCTTGACTGCTGTCATGACGTGCTGTGTGTAAAAGACTGTCCCCAAGTGTAGAATGGACCTGGGACAGAGAAGGTGGCTTCTCTGGACATCCACAGGAGTCAGGTATGGGCCTGCATGAAGCTGTGGACATTTCTCATTGTTCAAGAAAAAGATAAAGTGAGGTGGTTTATTTATAGTTTTTATTTTTTTAGAGATATTTGCTATAGGATGCATGCGCTCGCCAAAGAGATAGACATAGAGAGAGACAGAGAGACAGAAAGTGAGAAATCACCCCCAGGGGGGACGGCCATACTGCAACCCCTTCTCCTCCATTCTTCTTTTGGGATTTTGGGCACACATGCATATGCGCCTGGCGTGAGTTTCAAGTCACTGGATCTGGGGCTTGAACTGCGGTTGGCTATGTTGGAGTCCAGCGCCTTAACCACGACGCCACTTGCCGACCCTATGAGGTGAAATTTTTTTTTTTTTAATGTGTGTGACTATTTGTGTGTGCTTAATCTTTCCAACATTTTCCATTATTACCTAGGGTTACCTTCGGACAATTTAGTTGGAAGAGAGACACTTTTTGTTAAATAGAAGATTCTGTTTATTAATGAATCCTCCACAGTTAAAGCATTCTTTAGAGGGAACATCAACTTGAGCATTTATTTCGTGCATCCTGTATTCTTTGGAACAACGGATTGCATTTTAATCCTGCCCATATTCTTAAAATGAGGGCTCCATCTGGGAGGACTTGCCTCCCGTGGAAACGTCTGGGTCACACATGTCCGCCCAGCCCCGTGCCAAGTGCTCGGTGAAGCGTGCAATTACTGGTAAGATATTCTGGGGTCCCCTGGAGAGGCCTGAAAGAACCAGGGTCCTCGGCGTCACCAGGCAGGCCCCGAGTCTGGGTCCAGCTTCGCACACTCAGGCCGTTTGTTCTGAATAATTACGATCGGACACTCTTACCTGCGCGGTTTCTACCTGAGTCTTTGAAGTTCGGAATAGAGGAGGCGATTTTGCTGTCAGTACTGCAGCTTTCCCTTGGGATTTATTCCTAGTGTTGAAATGAAGGCGAGGTGAGTCGTAGATTCCGTAAGTCAGTGATCCGATGACCCTGACCTCGTGCTCCTCTGGAAGCTGCAGGGAATGAACGCGTGGTGACACCTCTTCATGGGCCTCACGGGCCTCACGGGCCTCACGGGCCCCGGTGCCACACCTGGCGGCCAAGTGCAGAGTCATGGGCCGTGAGGTGCCTGCATCGGTGAGCTCTTTTGGTGCCTGCCGTATGTCACAGGCGAGGTGTGAGGATTCAGAGAGGGGCGCGCTTATCCGGGCTGGCAGAGCGGGTGTACGGTAGGCCAGGGCCCTGGGCCCCACAATCTGCTCTTCCACCTTCAGTTCATGGGGCTGTAACTGAGAATCAGGTGGGTCAAAGAGAAAAGAGAAAATTTCTCCTTCGATTTGCTATAGGGTGTGTATGCTTGCCATAGAGACAGAGACAGAGAGAGAGAGAGAAGCCATCCACCAGGGAGGATGGTCAAACCACAATCCTTTCTCCATTCTCCTCTTGGTATTTTGGGAGGGCACACATGCACACACACCAGGCATGGTTTTCAAGTCTCTGGGTCTGGGACTTGAACCTCATAGTCCACCATGTGGGATCCAACTGCCTTAACCACCATGCCACTGACTGGTCCTTGAGTTTTATTTGGACTGAGGAACCTAAATAAAAATGTCCCCTCCCCCTGTAGCCAAACCTTATGTGCTTGAACCATTCTGAGTGAATTAGGGCTTTCTTGCAGGGCGGCTGTGGCTCTTGGCTCGTTCCAGCCTTCCCCCTGCACTGCCAGCTCCCGTTACTCGGGCAGTTACCTTCCGTAATGCCGCGGCCAACACAAGCCACTGCCCCAAGGGAATGCAAGGATGGTTCGTGTGAGCCTCTGGCCACTGCACTTTCACGGAACGATCGGCGCGCTGGCCTGTGTCCCTGTTCAGAGATGCCCTCGGCCACACATGGCTGATCACGAACGTCGAGCTCCCGGCCAGCGGTGCTGTCACTCAGGCCCCAGAAGCTTTTCCTGCACACGCGACTTTTTCCATAAGGCATGTCATGGCCTCCTCGCGCTCAGGAACACAAGACTGCACTTTAGCACCATGCTCGGACCATCTTCAACTGCAAAGTCACCAACAAAAAGCACACGCGTGCGAAACACCGGGCACTAACACACTGAAAGGACACTTGCTTATAACATGAGACAGAAACAGGAAGGCAGTGGGGCGGCTCGCTCGGCCTTGGTGGGGAGCACGCGTCAGGGACTCCGGCTTTTTCCAGGGAAGGCTATAGATATGCTGCAGTATTGATTCAGGGGTGACAAATCCACTTTTAAAAAGACTTATTTTATTTTTTAATTATTATTTTAAATTTGCTATAGGGCATGTGCGCTCACCAGAGAGAGGGAAAGTGAGAAAGCAATCCACCGGGTTCAAGACTCGAATCCCGGTAGCCCATGTGAGAGTCCAGCACCTTAACCACCATGCCGTCCACTGGCCCCATAAATACACTTGGCCGGCAAATCTGTGAGCAGGGACTGCGAATCACAGACGGCGCCGTGGCCTCAAGCCTGTGGGCATCGCTACGTGCGGTATGGTGGGCATTAGTGTTGAGCTTCCCTTCTGGTTCCACGGGGCACACGCTGGGCTCTGCACTGGCGGTGGCCCTCGCATGAAGCCCATGGCAGCCACTCCTCTAAGCACACCTAGGTGTGCACAAGGGCTCGTGGTGTCACTGAAAGGCTCCCTCCAGCAGAGCCAGGCCTCAGTCATCTGCTCCCAGAAGTTCCTACCTCCTCTCTCCTGAGACCACCTCCCACCCTAGTCTCTCCCCGTGAGGCTGCTCGTTATGGGGCCTCCGACGGGGGCCTCAGCCTCACTCCAAAGTGCTCAGTATTCC
>NW_006159767.1:772641-792726 GCF_000334495.1 Tupaia belangeri chinensis
TTAGGGCTTTCTGGCAGGGCGGCTGTGGCTCTTGGCTCGTTCCAGCCTTCCCCCTGCACTGCCAGCTCCCGTTACTCGGGCAGTTACCTTCCGTAATGCCGCGGCCAACACAAGCCACTGCCCCAAGGGAATGCAAGGATGGTTCGTGTGAGCCTCTGGCCACTGCACTTTCACGGAACGATCGGCGCGCTGGCCTGTGTCCCTGTTCAGAGATGCCCTCGGCCACACATGGCTGATCACGAACGTCGAGCTCCCGGCCAGCGGTGCTGTCACTCAGGCCCCAGAAGCTTTTCCTGCACACGCGACTTTTTCCATAAGGCATGTCATGGCCTCCTCGCGCTCAGGAACACAAGACTGCACTTTAGCACCATGCTCGGACCATCTTCAACTGCAAAGTCACCAACAAAAAGCACACGCGTGCGAAACACCGGGCACTAACACACTGAAAGGACACTTGCTTATAACATGAGACAGAAACAGGAAGGCAGTGGGGCGGCTCGCTCGGCCTTGGTGGGGAGCACGCGTCAGGGACTCCGGCTTTTTCCAGGGAAGGCTATAGATATGCTGCAGTATTGATTCAGGGGTGACAAATCCACTTTTAAAAAGACTTATTTTATTTTTTAATTATTATTTTAAATTTGCTATAGGGCATGTGCGCTCACCAGAGAGAGGGAAAGTGAGAAAGCAATCCACCGGGTTCAAGACTCGAATCCCGGTAGCCCATGTGAGAGTCCAGCACCTTAACCACCATGCCGTCCACTGGCCCCATAAATACACTTGGCCGGCAAATCTGTGAGCAGGGACTGCGAATCACAGACGGCGCCGTGGCCTCAAGCCTGTGGGCATCGCTACGTGCGGTATGGTGGGCATTAGTGTTGAGCTTCCCTTCTGGTTCCACGGGGCACACGCTGGGCTCTGCACTGGCGGGGGGCCCCGCATGAAGCCCATGGCAGCCACTCCTCTAAGCACACCTAGGTGTGCACAAGGGCTCGTGGTGTCACTGAAAGGCTCCCTCCAGCAGAGCCAGGCCTCAGTCATCTGCTCCCAGAAGTTCCTACCTCCTCTCTCCTGAGACCACCTCCCACCCTAGTCTCTCCCCGTGAGGCTGCTCGTTATGGGGCCTCCGACGGGGGCCTCAGCCTCACTCCAAAGTGCTCAGTATCCCCACCGCCACCCACACCAAGCTTACAACCCCCGAAGCCTCACTTCTGATGAGACGTTTCTTCTGAGCTCCAGATCTGTCTCTGCAGTTCCCTCTGACCTCTCCAGAAAGGCCCCTGGGGACTCCGACACAGCCAGATGAGGCCTCAGCCACTTGCCCATCTGGAGGGAGGCCTGCTACGTTTCCTCTGTGCGGGACCTTTGCGACTCGGGTCATCACCCGGCTGGCCACAGAAGCTGAGCGTTCTCTTTACCTCTCTTTCTCCTTTCTCCCCGTGTCTGCCATGATGTCCCATGGAGTCTGCCTTTGTGCTATCCCCCCATCTGTCCATGTCTCTCTCGTCCTTAAAACATTTCATTTGTTTTTCTGTGACAGTGTGACAGTGAGAGACAAGCACCCCGACAGGGTCTTCATGCCACGTTCTACCTCCTGTCTCAGCTGGCCCAGAGCGCGGGCATCTGCTCAGGGAGGTCCCCGCACACGGACCAGGGACTATCCCATGTGAGTGTCCAGTTGCAGTGACTCGGTGCCACTGCTTCGTCCCTGTCCGTGCAATGTCATTCCAGTCCTTCCCGAACTCAGCTTCCTCTCCCAGACCTGCCATCCATTCTCCAGGAGACTGCCAGAGGGATCTCTTGGAAACACGGATTCCGCCATACCCCTCCTCCTCTGAGGCTTTCAGTAACTTCCCCATCAGCCACTGGACAGCTGCAATGTAGTCAGGGCCTTCGATAGTCTGACCGCTGCTTCCTCTCTCAGCTCATCGCCTGTCCTCCATGAATCCCACCCACATTCTCCGGGGTCCTCACGAGCGCCCGTGTGCTTCCTGCCTTTGCCTTCCCACATGCTCTGCTCTGCGCTGGCTGCTTCCCCTGCTCCTGGCCACCTTCCCAGCTCCCACCCACTTTTTTTTTTTTTGGAAGAGATTTTGCTATAGGGCGCATGGGCTCACTGGAGAGGCAGAGAGAGGCAGAAAGCAAGAAATCACCCCCAGGGGGGATGGCCATGCTGCAATCCCTTCTCCTCCATCCTCCTCTCGGGATCTTGGGCATGCATGCACACGCACCCGGCGTGAGTTTAAGCCACTGGGTCAGGACTTGAACTGCGGTTGGCTACGTGGGAGTCCAGCGATGTAACCATAATGCCATCTGTGGGTCCCTCCCACTCGCTTTTTAACCTGTCCCCCAAGTTGGTCTTTCCTTGACATCCACAGTGTCATTAGTTCTCTTACTGTGAGCTCCCAGAGACACTGGGTCACTAACTCTACATTGGAATTTTATTTATTTCTTTATTTATTTTTCAATTAAAAAAATTTTTTTGAGAGGTTTTTGCTATAGAGCACATGCACTTGCCAGAAAGACCAAGAGAGACAGAGAGACAGAAAGCGAGAAATCACCCCCCCAGGGGGAATGGCCATGCCGCAATCCCTTCTCCTCCTTTCTCCTCTCGGGATCTTGGGCACGCACGCACATGCACCCGGCATGAGTTTAAGTCACCGGGTCCGGGACTCAAACCGCAGTCGACTACGTGGGGGTTCAGCAACATAGCCATTACGCTAACTGCTGGCCCCTACGTTGGAATGTTTTATTAACGGATCTGCTTCTGGGTTGCTGTGTCCATGCAGGAACTCAGCCGGCGGCTCCACAGTCCCAGCACTGGACTCCTTCGGCAGGAGTAAGCCGACACTCCTAGGATTTGTGCAGCACTGTCAGCAGCTCGTACCTATTACATCTCTGCAGGACACATTCTCTCCCTTCTTGCTTAGCGGTTATTTTTCATTCATGTGGCCGCGCTCATATCTGAGCCACACTGAATTAATTTGACAAATAAATGTCACCAGCTACATTGTCAAATACCCTCTCCGAAGCCCAAAGTTACAACAACGTTTTGAGACAGTATTGCTGATTTCATGCCTCCTTTTGCCCATTACAGATTTAAATTATCCCTGTTTTCGCCATGAAGTTTCCAGGCACAGCAGTGAGAAAGCTGTTCTTGGTCTTGCTAAGCCCCTTGAGAGGACTACCATGTTTTGTGAGCACCGGGAGATCTTTGCTGGAGTCTGGACCCAGGAGTCCTGGCCAAAGGGGTAGAGTGAGCATTTCCGAGCTGGTTATTCAAGTGACTCAAGCCAAACACCTTGGACTCTTTGCAGTAGTCTGTCCCTGGAAGATTTAAAGAGTGCAGGTTGTGTTCTGTCTGATTTAATCTCCACTTCCTGGAGCAAATTGCCTTTCTCCTTGCTCTTCTGGTTTTTCATTTTTCTCCTTCTCGGAGCCTTGAATTGTGCTAGAAAGCTTGCTACCTAGCAGGGGCTCCAAAAAGGGCGTGTTGAGCTGGAGCGAGATGAGTTCTTAACCGTTACTCAGGCTGGTTGCTTCATTTTGGCAAATTCTTACTTGGCGTCCTCCCTGCTATCATGCTCCCCTCTCATGCAAATCCACTGGAGGAAATTTCCTGAAAAAGGGATTTATCCTTCACGTTTGCGTCTGAGTTTCTGTTGCCTGTGACCGAAGGGAAGTGAAGACTCATGGTGGCCTTTCATATTGTAGGTACTCAACACATATGTGGAGGTTCATTTTTCTGACAAACTTTGACTCATAGCAGAAAACTGCTTCCCTGGAATCAAAAAGACACTTGCGGGGATGACAGGTGATGTGGTGGTTGAGGTGTTGGACTCCCACAGGAACAACCATGGTTCGAGTCCCGGACCTGGTAGTTTGCTTTCTCATTCTCCCTCCCTCTCTCTCTCTCTCGCTGGTCAAATTAAAAAATAAAAAGTATAATAATGATAATAAATAAAATTAAATAAAGTAATTCCTTTTTTTTTTTTTTTTTTGGAGAGGTTTGTGCTACAGGGTATGTGTGCTCGCCAGAGACAGAGGAAGATGGAGAGACAGAAACGAAAAATCACCCTCCAGGGGGTTGGCCATGCCACAATCCCTTCTCCTGCATCCTCCTCTCGGGATCTTGGGCATGCACGCACACATGCTGGGCGTGAGTTGAAGCCACCAGGTCCGGGACTTGAACCGCAGTCGACTACATGAGAGTTCAGCGACATAGCCATTATGCTAACTGCTGGTCCCAATAAAATAATTCTTTAAAAGAAAACAAAGAGACACTTGCTACAAAGATGTCCACAGGGAAATCCAGGCTAAAACGAACCATTTTCTTGAGGTCTATTCTTACCAGACCGTCTGTACTATGGTTTTAATGTATCCTTCAAAAATCCATGCATTGAGACCAGCAGTTAGCGTAATGGCTATGTCACTGGACTCCCATGTAGTTGACCGCGGTTCAAGTCATGGACCCGGTGGCTTAAACTCATGCCGGGCGTGTGTGTGTGCGTGCCCAAGATCCCGAGAGGAGAATGGAGGAGAAGGGATTGCAGCGTGGCCATGCCCCCTGGGGGGTGATTTCCTGCTTTCTGTCTCTCTGTCTCTCTCTGTCTGTCTGGCGAGCACATATGCCTTATAGCAAAAATCTCTCCAAAAACAAAAAAATCCATGCATTAAATTTGTGAGCCATTGTGAAGGTGTTAAGAGGGTAGAAACTTACAAGATGATTAGAGATAGATGAGGTCATCAGGGTGGGGTCTACACTCAAACACTGGTGAGCCCATGAGGAGAGGGAGTGAGAGCAGAGCAGAGCAGAGACTCATGGTCGCGGGCGTGCTGGACTCGGCTCAGTCATACCCTGCCCTCCGCCCTGCTGTGCTGCAGCTAGTGGACCCTCTCCAGATGCCAGAACCACGTTCTTGGACTGCTCAGCCTCCAAAACCGTGAGCTAAATAAACCTCCATTCTCTTAAAGGGCCCAAACTCGGTATTTCTCTTATCAGCAACAGGATGGACTAGAATAATATTCTATGTTGGATCCGTCATTCAGGCTGTTTACATGAGTCTTCACACTCCCGTGGCTGATCTCTCTCTAGTCTACTGCATGGCTCTTAGACACGCTCAGTTTGTGAAAAATTATGGAGTTCCCGATTCTTCCGAGAAACCGACTTTAGTGATGAAGATGTTCATCGAGAGAGGAAGTCACCTCTAATTCTGGAAAATGGCAACTGTGTTCGTTGTAGTCAGAGTGCGGGGTAATTCCTACGAATCTTCTCATCTCACTTTTTCAATTCCAATGTGTATATTTACTACTAAAATATCCTTTTAGAAAAATCAACCTACAGATTGACCATGTCTTGTAGAAAAGAAATACTGCCACACTCGTGAGGAATGAAAATATCATTTTAGGAATGATATACTTTTCTCTTGTCAATATCCTTTTTCAATACCTGTTTTGAAAATTCTGTTTAATCTGATAAGTGATTCCCTTTTAATTTACTCTTACTCTCTGCTGTTTTTCTCCCAATTTTCAGCAAGATTTGAAAAGATTCTTAGAATCAATCATTCCCTTATTCCATTAGTCCTATTCACTTGGCAAAATTTCAAAGTGAAGTAAAATTAAATAAAATTTACAAGCACTGCCAAAATCCAAACCTACCAACCTGGCCAGATGGACTTAACAAAATGTTCTCCAATATAAACTTTAATTTTTTCCTATTGGTTAAAAATTCTTTCCAAGGGGTGTCAGTCAAATATATAGAGAGAAACACTTTGACCTTGAATGAGTATTTTTAACAAATTTAGGTTCTTATGATGGAACCCACAGTTCATTTAAACAAAGAAGCAGAAAAATAAAATAAATGTCAAATTATATAAACATGTATAATTTATAAATATGTAATATATATTTGCAATATATGGCAATATATTATGTAATAATATACATAGCTCTTATATGAGGTGTTTATAATGATCAATAAATCTGTTCTATTAGCACTACTCTGTCATAGTTCTTCTTTTTAAAAAGAATTATTTATTTGATTTTTTTTTTTTTGGGAGAGATTTTCACTGTAGGGCGCGTGCACTCGCCAGAGACAGAGAGAGACATAGAGACAGAAAGCGAGAAATCACCCCCCAGGGGGGATGGTCACGCCGCAATCCCTTCTCCTCCATTCTCCTCTCGGGATCTTGGGCACGCACGCACACGTGCCCAGCGTGAGTTTTAAGCCACCGGGTCCGGGACATGAACCGCGGTCGACTACGTGGGAGTCCAGCGACATAGCCATTACGCTAACTGCTGGTTCCCTTTATTTGATTTTATTTACTATTATTATCTTTTCATTTGACCAGAAAGAGAGAGAGAGAGAGGCATAGAATTTGAGAAAGTAAGCTGCCAAGTCCAGGACTTGAACCGTAGTTGGCCATGTGGGAGTTCAGTGCCATGTGCTAACCTCCCTGTCACAGTTTTTCTAGCCAGAGAGAGAAAATACCCTTTGTGAGTTTACAGGTTAAATACAGGACGAAGCATTTATCTGCTTTCTTTTACTGAAGGACCATAAGAGCTAGGCTTAGGTTGAACACTTAACAGGACAATTCTGACCAAGGAAGGGGACTGATTGGGATCTGCTGGAGTTCTTCCCATACCAGTCAGTGTTCAAATCATGCATTTGCTCTGCTACATTTTCATCAGATATATATTGGTTGTTTTTTTCTGCTAAGATCCATCAACTCATTCCTTTGTGCATTATTTTTGTAATTGCCAGAGTGCACTTGGGGTCTCCCAAGAGAGACAAAGAGAGAGGGAGAAAGCACCCTTCGATGGGGTATGGTAACATTGCAATCCCTTCTCCTCCATTTCTCCATCCTGTAGGGATTTGGGGCATGCACACACATGTGCCCAGCATGCTTTTCAAGCCACTGGGACTGGGACTTGAACTGTGGTAGGCCACATGGGATCTAGCTCCTTTTTCAACCAAAATGAACATGAATTGATTTTTCTCCAATGTTGGCATTCTCATTTAATGAATTGAAGTAAAGAGCTATTGACCCCAGGCTGTTAATAACCTCTATCAATTAGTCTACCTGGTAGTATGAAAAGTGGGTGTTTAAGTCCATAAAGAATCTTCAAAACATTTGTGGAAAATGGAGGTAAGGTCTAAATTTACTTTGATGCAAAAGATTTAAAAATCTAGCCTTAGTTTGTTTTCGTAATACATGTTCCCATAAGCTTTGTGAAGATGCCAAATCTTGAGGAAGGAAAGAAGAAACTTAAAATCTGGGTGGGAGAACAAGAGACACGTGACAATATCAGCTAGAGAACAGCACGTATGCTGAGGCTGGTGAGGCTGCAGCCCCCTTCCGAGGGCGGGTGGCCCCCCAGCCACTCTCCGAGCGTGTACGTTGAGCCCGGGTAGTCTCTCTCTCTCTCTGTTTTTTTTTTTTTTGGAGAGGTTTTTGCTATAGGGCGCGTGCGCTCGCCAGACAGACAGAGACAGACAGAGAGATAGAAAGCGAGAAATCACTCCCCAGGTGGGATGGCCACGCCGCAATCCCTTCTCCTCCATTCTCCTCTCGGGATCTTGGGCACGCATGCACATGCACCTAACGTGAGTTTTAAGCCACCGGGTCTGGGACTCGAACCACGGTTGACTACATGGGAGTCCAGCGACATAGCCATTACGCTAACTGCTGGTCCCATTTTAGTCAACTTTCTCATTGTTTTAAAAAAAAAAATATTTGTCCTAACTCCTGGGAAATAAATCATGATTCTTTTAAAATGTTATTTTTTAAAGTGTGGTATATTCTACCGTGTTAGTGAACATTAGAAGAAAGTATGAGAAAGATAGTGACAACTGACTTTATGGATTTAGTTTGCTCATGTGCGAAATGAAGTTAGAAGCCAGATGACTGACAAGTCCCTCTCGGCTATGTGAGTTTAATATGGAATTGTACTCAAGAGAGAAAAGCCAAATAACGAGAATATCCAAAGTAATGTAGAATTTACAAGGCCACTGGACTCTTGGGTGAAAATAAAAAAGAAACAGTGAATTATTGATCAGAGGAAAGCGTTAAATACATATCTCATTGTTAAAAATAACCTACACAGGATTCTTTGCATGTCAGTATTTCATTATATGAATCAAATAGGAATAAAGGACAGATGAATTTGGTTGTCTACATGGCCCCAAACAGAGTAGACTGGGGTGTTTCGAGTCTCTGTCTTTTCTTTTTTTAAATTTAATTTATTTATTTTCATTTGACCAAAGAGGTACAGCGTGAGAGAGACTGAGAGATGGAAAGTGAGAAAGCAAGCCACCAGGTCCAGGACTTGAACCGTGGTTGGCCATGTGGGAGTCCAGCACCCTTAGCCACCACGCCACCTGTCAGCCCCTCAAGGTTATTCTTAATATTAAAGTTCATTGCAATGGCATCTTCTGTTCACATAGGTTGCGGTTGATAGAAACAGCCTCTTTCAACCAATGAGCTTAAAGTATACTGCCAAGAAAAGGAAACATGATTTGTTAGGACCCGAGGGTAAGTAACTAGAGGAATGGTGTCCATTAAAGAAATATTGCTAGCCCAGAGATTCTGAAATACCAGGAGCAATTACCCAGAGCTATGCTTCCTCCCCTCAATACTTTATTTTTATTCATCAGAAAAAAAGAACCAAGCCTGGACCAGAAACGACAGTTCCTATGAAGAGGAAGAATCCTGGTTTCCCATCGCTAATCTCTATGATTGTGCAAATCTAAATGAAAAACATTGAGAACGTTCAAAATGTTTGTCATGTATTTGCAAGCCACAATAGCAGTTCAATATAGTACATTATGCACAAAGAGAAGTGGAAGAGTTTAACACCAGCGTTATAAAACTAACAGGCTCCAAATAGAAAACTGGCCATCGGGTCAGATTTCAAGTTTTTATCTTAAATATTAATATCCTAAAAAAATTAAACAGTGCAGTTCTTGGAGAATCTAAGGAAATAAATGATTTTTAAGTGCATGAATATTTTATGATTAAAATCATAGACAACTTACCCCAAACAACATGAAAATAATTTCACATGTCTTCTGAACAAAATACGTTATTTGGAAACAATCTTATTTCTTTCCCAGTACCTTATGATGTTAAGTCTATCCTCAAATCAACCTTCTTTGCTCTGTCCCTCTTTTCTTCTAGTAATAAGCTATTTCCTGTTTTTCCTATCTGGACCAGTGTAGTCCAAAACTTTGATTATACATTCAGAAATTCCATGATACCTATTTTCTCATGGGCAGTGATGAACAGATAATCATGAAATGTGATGACAGCATCAGGAGACACTGAAAACAACAGAACTTTAACAATAAAAAGGAATAGCGTTTCTATCAGAGCAGTCACGTTTGGAGAGTGGACGCTCCGATGGTGCTGTCCCAGCTCTAAACAATTCTGGAAATCTTGATTTGGAAAGAGTTCCAGAGCCAAAGAACAGGTAATGCCAAGATACTATTCTTGAGATTATGTAGTCTGTTTTTGTCCCTGGAAAGACTTGTTACCCAGTCACCTTATTCAGCAGATCTAATTCCTTGACTGGTCAGGTAAGAAACATACTGTTCACTCACATAGTGTGTGTGTATGTGTGTGTGTATGCGTGTGTGCGTGTGCGTGTGCGTGTGTGTGTGTGTGTGTGTGTTTGAGGACTTTTTAATGAAGGGTCTACTTACGAAAGGTGTGGAAAGGATAATAGGAAACCAACAAGGAATGGGGAGTCCTTCCTCTTCCTAAGCCTGAAAGGGACAAGAAGATCGAGTTATCTTGGAATGTGGAATGAGATGTAGCTGAGGGTTTTACCGCTGGACTTGGGGACTTTAGGAGAAGAAAGTGGCCTCATCTCTCACTTTTCTTTTTGCCTTCAAAATTCAGACTATGTTTTCCTTTGTCCAAACTCAACAGGTAACCAGAGAGCCAGGGAGCCCGCTTCATGCATCCTGTAAAATCAGCCTCCCTGGGCATGGAGCAGAGTGGAGAAATGTTGTGGGTGATCCGAAGAGAAAGATGAGATGACCTAGGCCGGCCCCTCATGACTTTCATCTGGTGACTATAATTCAGATCACTCCATTGAAGACTGTCAGTAGGATGGGGTGTCGCTGCTGAAGGCAATTCTAGGAGGAGTCCCTTCTAAAGACCTAGAATGCTCCTCCTGGATGAGCAGGCAACCACCAGGGGAAGTGGACATGGTGTGGTTCATTCACTGTAAGTCCTCCTTATTCTTTTATGACCACGTCTTGTTTCTTTTTTTCTTTTCTTTTTTTTTCTTTTTTTTTTGAGAGGTTTTTGCTATAGGGTGCGTGTGCTCGCCAGACAGACAGAGAGAGACATAGAGACAGAGAGCGAGAAATCATCCCCCAGGGGGGATGGTCATGCCGCAATCCCTTCTCCTCCATTCTCCTCTCGGGATCTTGGGCACGCATGCACACGCGCCCGGCTTGAGTTTTAAGCCACCAGGTCTGGGACGCGAACCGCAGTCGACTACGTGGGAGTCCAGCGACATAGCCGTTACGCTAACTGCTGGTTCCCCATGTCTTGTTTCTTGACATAGTCATGTGCAAATGGGTTTTTGATGCATTCAAACTAAGATGTTTTAGGAAAAACAAGTATATACTTTTGGTTGAGACTTAAAACAGAATGAAAAAAAAATTCAAAATGCCAATTCCAGGTGTGCACATAGGGATATATTTTAATGGCATCAACTCCGTATATTAGCTATGGACACGAGAGAATTAAAGTCTTGAAAATCTAACTCCGATTTGGGAATGGGAAGATGAAAAGCACAAATGTTGTGTATCGGTAATAATCCAAACCTTCCTGCTCCTGGCAATTTTTATTTTATTAAGCCCATTTCAATGTCTTGGCAGGCTCGATCATGTTTTATTTTTGCTGGAAAATAGGAACATGAGCACTAGCCATGAGTACCAGGGACAGAAAAGACAAACAATACCGAGTGTGCTCTGGACAGTGTTGAGAGTGTTGGTTCCCGAGCCTTGATGTGCTGGACAGGACTGCGGATTCCTGAACAGGCTTCTGCTTCTCTTGAAAGATGACAATCAACTTATCTTTCATTCAAAATAAGAAACTGAACATTTTTTTCCTATGGACATGTCATTTTTTGGGTTTATTTGTTTTACGCTATAGGGCACGTGTGCTTGCCAGAGAAAGACAGAGAGATACAGAGAGAGAGAAAGTGAGAAATCACCCTCCTGGGGGGATGGCCACATCATAGTCCCTTCTCTTTCATTCTCCTAATAGGATTTTGGGCACACACACACACACACAAACTGGTGTGACATGCAAGGCACCTGGTCTGGGACTCGAACTATGGTCAGTCATGTGGCAATCCAGCAGCTTAGCCAACTAAGTCACCTGATGGCCCCCAAATGTGCCAATTTTTGACATTGGTAGTTCACCAGTTATTGTTCACAGTCACTACCATGGTCTATTGAATAACAGGGGCTCAAAACTATAAAATAAAATACAAGGAGGGGGACCTGCAGTTGGCATAATGGTTATGTTGCTGGACTCCCATGTAGTCAACCGTGGTTCGAGTCCCGGACCCAGTGGCTTAAACTCACACTGGGCGCGTGTGCATGCGTGCCCAAGATCCTGAGAGGAGAATGGAGGAGAAGGGATTGCAGTGTGGCCATCCCCCTGGGAGGTGATTTCTCGCTTTCTGTCTCTCTCTCTCTGTCTTTCTAGCAAGCACGCATGCCCTATAGCAAAAAACCTCTCCCGCACCCCCCCAAAAAAAGGTACAAGGAGAAAGCGTTTATTGTTTATTCTCTCAGATGAATTGGGACAGAATAAAGTATTATAACCAAAGCAGTTCTTGTCCTTAAAAACACTGCAGGTACAAGTGATTTTAATAATGAATTATATTTAAGGAAGAAATGCCAACCTTGTGCAACTTTTTCAGGAAAAAGAGGAGGAGGAAATATTTTCCAACTTGTCTTAAGAGGCCAACATGGTCCTGATGCCAAAACCTGTCAAAGATATTACAAAAAAAGGAAAAAAGATAATTACAGGCCAATATCCCTCATTGAACATAAATATCCTTAATAAAATATTAGCAAATAAAATCCAGCAGCATGTACAAAAGCATTACTTAATAACAAAATAGGAGTTATCCCAGAAATACAAGGTGGGTTTAATATTTGAAAACCAATAGCATAACTCATCATGTTAATGAACTAAAGAAGAAAAATCAAATGATCACGTTGATAGCTGCAAGGTTGGCCTTTATATGCTTTTCTTTACAGTATGTGGATTTATGTTAAAGCATTGTCCTTTTTCTTTTTTTGGAGATTTTTACTATAAGGGTGTGTATACTCGCTAGAGAGACAGAGACAGAAAGCAAGAAATCAACCTCCAGGAGGGATGGCCATGCCATAATCCCTTCTCCTTTGTACTCTCGGTATTTTGAGGATACACACACGCTTGGTGTGAGTTTCAAGCCACTGGGTCGACTATGATCGACTTGAACTATGGTCCACTATGTGGGAATCCGGTGACATAATCATTATGCCATCTGCTGGTGCCTAAAGCATTATGCGTTATTTTTTAAAAAGTTCTCATCAAAATTTTTTTTTAATAAAGAAAGAAGGATAAATGTAAGTTACTTAGTTTACTTTATAACTTTAAGATTAGTTGTCCATTGGGCTAGTTGAGGGGGTGGTGGCTAAGGCACTGGACTTCCACGTGGCTGACCCTAGTTTGAGTCCCAGACTCAGCAACTTGAAACTCATGCTGGGCGCATATGCATGCGTGTCCAGAATCCCAAGAGGAGAACGGAGGAAAAGGGAATGCAGCATGGCCGTCAACCCTGGGGGATGATTTCTCATTTGTCTCTCTCTGTCTCTGTCTTTCCAGTGAGCGCATGTTCCCTATAGCAAAAATCTCTTTTAAAAACCAAAACCAAAACCAAACACTAGGCATGTGTATGCATGCCCAAAATCCCAAGAGAATAGAGGAGAAGGGATTGACCACCCCCTTGGGATTATTTCTCTCTCTCTCTCTCCTCTCTCTCTCTCTCTCTCTGGTGAGCACATGTACCCTATAGCAAAAAAAAAAAAAAAAAAAGCTTGTCCATAAGATTTGATGAAATTTTTAAAGCAGGTAAAGTAAAATTTGTAAAAATCCTAATTATTCACATTTTAGATGTCACGTTGGATCTCAGCCGGGATCAGAAAGGAACCCCACACCTATGCTGTGCCTGTTCCCTTTGTCACATGTCTCTGCTCAGCCTGTGGGAGGTGCACTTCCATGTCCGTCCACATGGAGGTGCACGAGTCAGAGGGTCTTGGGTGTGGTCTGTGTCAGCCTATGAAGGCCTGGGAGAGGTGTCGGAATCAGAGGTGTGGTTCATTAGAGAGCAACTTCCACTCACCCATCCATCCATCCGCCCATCCATCCGAGAACTCAGTAGCTGAGGATCTGCTTTGTACAATGTACAGAATACATGAAGCTGCTGTCTCTTGGAACATCTATTCTAATGGCATTACTCATGGTAATAATAAACCATCTTTTTCCTCTGTATCCGAAACTCAGGGTGAAACGTGGTGGTACTTTTCGGTCTGTCATGGTCTGCATGGCTTATGAGGGGTTGACTAACTCCCAGTCTTGTTCATTTAATTTCTGGTCAAGACCATCTGCTTTCTGTATCCTTCTTCCCCTTTTTAACCTTTCTTTAAAGACTTATTTTAGTTTATCTTACTTCCTTTATTTATTTAAATTTGACCAGAGAGGGACAGAGAAAGAAAGAGAGAGAGAGAAAAGTAGGAAGCAAGCCACCAGGTTCAGGACTTGAACCCCAGTTGGCCATGTGGGAGTCCAGCGCCTTAACCACCACACACTTGCAGTCCTCTCATCCTTGTTTAGGGCTCAGCTTGTTCCAGGAGTTCTTGACCTACTTGATCACCAAGCAACCTTGGTAGAACATCTGTATCTCCATCAGGAGGAAACTGCTTCCAGATGGATTATTTAAGAACTATTGACAGACATACTTTGTGAATAGTTTTTACACTTATTTTTTTTCCCCTTTTTATTCTGGTTTTCTTTTTCTTTAATTTGGTAGGATTCTGTACTTCCTGCTCTGAGTTTTTGGGTAGAGCTTTGAGGCTGAGTTTTCCTTGGAACATTACATGTTCAATAAATCGTTTGGCTCATCTTTTTAAGTGTCGTGGAAGAACATGGGGTTTCTCTGTCATTTTCTCTTTAAGGTTTCAAGGGAAGATTTTAGGATCTGTCAAGGTAGCATGAAAATATTGAAGCAAGAATAATAATAGACATGAAGGTGAACTCTCCAACAACGCTCAGAAATAGGCTCTGAGTTTGGACGTTGGGTGCTACGATTGATGGGATATGATAAATGGTGTGATAAATACAGGGCATGATCTAATATACCTCCCAGGGGAATAATACCAGAAATGCTTACAATGTGAATGCAGTTGTTTTCTTCTGCTTTGGTTGTTAATTCCAGGGTTCCTCTGTGACTTTTCTGAAGCTTTGAAAGTTGCAATTTGAAGCATTGTGACTCTGCAACTGGTATGAATTCAGCTGAATGTACACTTGGTCTTGACTCCTACCTATTCCCATGTAAAGATTCACAATTACTATTATTATTTCTAAGCTTACTCCTGTCTCAAGGTTTTATTTATTTTTTTTTTCAAACTGGAAATTTATCTTTGTAATACCTTAGTTATTTAAAGAAATATGTGCCACCAACAGTGGTTTCATTTTTGGCTCCTTATTCTGGATTAAATAATTAGTTCTCAACTAATTAGACTTGTAATGACAGGAGCAGACCCTTTTATTATTTTGGGTGAGTTACTTTCCAAGGTAGACAGTGCAATTTGACCCTCTGTTATGTATTTATATTTTGTCCATATTTATATTTGAACATCAGTCACTCTGGAAATACTCAATTTTTATTTTAGTAGTAGTGTCTAAAGATTTTTGGAGACTACACTTTTTCCCCTGAATGTCTTTAAACAATGATCAAATTGCAAATTACCTAGCCTTTGAGAACAATTGGTAAATGAAATAACTGAAGATTGAGAGTCTGAAGAGTTTGTGCAAAGTCAACTACTCCATCATATATTTTTGACTTTTTCTTTCTTTAGGAAGAGAATTTTTTTTTTTTTTTTTTTTTTTTTTTGCTATAGGGCTCATGCACTCACTGGAGAGACAGAGACCCCATGGGAGGATGGCCACGTTGCAATCCCTTCTCCTCCATTCTTCTCCTGGGATTTTGGGCATGCATGCACACATGCCCTGCGTGAGTTTCAAGCTGCCGGGTCCAGGACTCAGACTGTGATCGGCCACGAGGGAGTCCACTGTCACTGTCACTTACTGGCCCCTGTTTTTGACTATTCTTTAGATGAAAAGTAGTTGATGATTCATAAATGAACCAAGCCAATGTAATTCAACAGTACTGATGGAAAGGTAGGCAGGGAACGAGCATTTGTTGAGAAGCGCCTATCACTTGATCTTCTAACAATCTTTCTAGGGAATGCATTTTCTTCTGTGTCACAGACGAATAAACGGATGACAACGTCCCAAGAGTAGGCGATTAGTTCGGGGAAGACTGACTATAACCTAGGCTTATGAGGTGATGCTATGAGCTGAGTATTTATGTCTCCCCAACTTGTGTGTCGAAGCCTTCATCTCCATTGTGACAACATTAACAGGTAAGGCCTTTGGGAAGTGACTAGATTATGAAGTTGTGAGGGTGGGACCCCCCAAGCGGGTTAGTGCCTTCATAAAATAGACCAGAGACCGCCCCCTTTCTGCCCCATAGTCATGCGAGGATGTAGCAAGAAGCAGCCAACTGCAAGAAAGTCCTCACCAGGAACCAGACAGGCTGACATCTTGATCTGGAACTTCCCAGCCTCTGGAGCTGAGAGGACTAAATGCCCACTATTGAACCACACAGCCCGTAGCTTTTGTCATAGCTAAGACAGGCTTGTTTAGGAACGGCAGGCCTGGCTCTCTTCTATTCTAGTAGAATTCCTTCCTACTTTGAAGATGACCAGCAATATAGCAAAGACGAAGCTACTTGGTCATCGTGGTTGAGTTTACAGGGTCGATCAGCACATGACAAGACGCGAGTAACTTCACTAGAAAGGCAGAGCCAGCAATCAGACATCCTCTCCAAGGCCCCTTGCCCCACCTTTGGAAGAGGATTAAGTCTGGTTCATGGCACGTAAGTTGTTCAGCCTGTGGTTGGCCAAAAAGTTAAATATTGCGTGTCTTTTTATTGTCAGTGCAGTCTTCGTCATTCCAGGGTCACTCATACGAGCTCCTAAAATGAGTTTTAGGACAGAAAATGAGCCCTTGTCAAGTACCATTTTTTTTTACAAGTTTAATTTTATTCATGATAGATATGTGTGTGTGCATTCATAGGAGAGAGAGAGAGGGGCACACTCAGCTTGCTCTGGTCATCCCACAATCCCCTCTCCCCAGCCCGTCAGCTCCTCAGGATCTTGGGCTTGTGCTCATGCTGGGGCCAAACCGTGGATGGCCGTATGGCTTCCAGCACTGCAGCTTAATTTGTTACTGACTCGCCTCCAGGTTAGGCCTTAAGTACCGTTGAATGTGCTTTCCTCAAAGCTGGACTCTTCCAGTCTTTCTTCTCCTCTATTTTTATTTATTTATTCGGTTTTTGCCATTGGGTGCGTGCACTCCCTGGAGAGAAAGAGTATGGGAAAATCGAAGTTTATACAATGCCGTGTCATGAAGGGAATCATGTTTGCTTTTATGAGTGTGGGTTACATTTTCATTAATTTTTAAAAAGGTTTTTTCATTTATTTCTTTCATAAGAGAAAAGCAGCCCCCACAGAGTCTTTGAACCTCGATGTACCCCCATCCCAGCCACGCTGGATGATGGGCACACATGTGCATGCCCAGTGTGCCCAGGGAGGTCCCAGGACCTAAACCCAGGACCTTCCTCTGTGGGACCAGTTGCTTGACTGCTGTGATTCCACATGTGTGTACTTACTAGCAGTTTTCCTCTCATCAGCCAGTCTTTTCCAAGGAATCTGAGTAATAATCTTTTTACATTGAATTATAAAGAAAGGTCCCAATGCGAGGTTTTGGCTAAAACTATGGCCACAGTGTTATTTGAACGTGTGTTTGGATGTAATCGTATTCTAGGTATTTCTAAAGGCATTAGCACAGCCCGTAGGAGAATGAACCACTTTGACTTTGCATTCTGTGTTTGGAGCGGAGGTATCCTCTATTTCAACTCTGCCTGCCATATTGAATGGAAGTTTCCCATTACTGAAGGTGTAATATATTTTTTATTCCATTTTAAATGTTACAGTTACCTGTTGACTTTCCTGAACATTTTGTTATGCTAACCTTTCGGTTACACTTACTAGAGACTATATATAAAGCCTGTGATGGAAAACTATGAGTATAATGTGCTGGCTCATTAAGAAATAACTTATTTAATTACTAGTGTGGTTAAAGAGATATTAATTTAGAAACCACTTTAGCCTAGAAACTGATGGGAAATATATTTTAGCTCAGAGTTTACAAGAAAGCTCTTGGAAAGGTTGAAAGCACAATTCGCAGAGTGCCTAAGGGTTGAAAGTTACATCGACTCTTTCAAGCAATGAAGTGTTGGCAAAGGACATGTTTTAATGAGACTTTTTTTTTCCCCCCTGAGAGAGGACTGGAGTTCTACTTGCTGTATATAAAACCCCTATAACTTCTTAACAGGTGTTCCCAGAATAAAGAAAACTACTGTTCTGCCCTCCTTTGAGACATCTTACATGTTGCAGGGGTTCAGATCTAACCACAGGGTAGCGGAGGGGATTATATCATTAAATTGGCCCTTTTCTCCGACTTTAGATTCAGAAGAGAAAGTAGATTCTCACTTTGGATCTGAAAGCAAGTGTTTTTGAATTCGTCCTTGGCCCTTTCTTTAACTCATGGAGGAAGAGTTCAGTGCTTCCTACCCAGCGTCTTCAAAACATTCACGGAAAATGCATATTATGAAAAACCATGCACGATTTAGATCATCAACTTTCATGCTGCGTGCATTTCTTTCTTTCTTTCTTTCTTTCTTTCTTTCTTTCTTTCTTTCTTTCTTTCTTTCTTTCTTTCTTTCTTTCTTTCTTTCTTTTTCTTTGAGATTGCACCCAGTGAAAAGAGCTACTTGCTGTGCTTTCTAGAAACACAATGCTAAGAAAGAGGATCAGAAAGCTGCAATTCTTTGGGCCAGACCATTCCAGCACAGAACTGAAACCAGAGTCCATTTGAAAAAAAAACTCATGTCACATTTCGACTCTTCTTGGGTTTAATGTCCTTGGTAGGAAAAGGAAGGATAGAACAGTTATGTAAAGCTGATTAAAATATTTAACCTGGTAAGAATTTCTCTGAAGATGCTGGAAATGAGATTATCATCCCTTCCGTGAGGTCAACGCCAGGGGAAGGGTCAGAGGCGTGTGTGGCAATCAATCAAAACAAACACACCCCTCTTCCACCCCAACACCTCGTAAAAGTAAGAGCTCAACAAAACAATGACAACTAAGAGCCCTAAACAAAACCTAGTACACTGCAAGATCCCATAAAAATAGGGAGTACTATATTTTCAAAAAAGTATGAGGATATTTTGAAAGCCATGGGACATCTGGCTGGGTGGAGAAAGAGGATTAAAAAAAGGAGACAGAGTAAGACCTTATTGTAAGCATAAAGTTTTCCTAAACCTCTGGAAAACACCTTAGGGGTCAGTTCTCTGAATTCCACTCCAAACAGAAAGGCAGCTTTGCCTGCGAGGGTTTCTAATTTACCGTCAGGGCCCATGGCCGAGTCTGTTACATGAGAAGACCTTATTTGACAGCATGGAGGACATCCTTGCATGGGAAAATCGATGTTTATACACTGCCGTGTCGTGAAGAGAATCATGTTTGCTTTTATGAGTGTGGGTTGCATTTTCATTCATTTTTTAAAAAGGTTTTCCGTTTTCTTTTGTGAAGGAAAGGCAGCCCCAGCCCCCACAGAGTCTTTGAACTTCAATTTACCCCCATCCCAGCCACGCTGGATGATGGGCACACATGTGCATGCTCAGTGTGCCCAGGGAGGTCCCAGGACCTAAACCCAGGACCTTCCTCTGTGGGACCAGTTGCTTGACTGCTGTGATTCCACATGTGTGTACTTACTAGCAGTTTTCCTCTCATCAGCCAGTCTTTTCCAAGGAATCTGAGTAATAATCTTTTAAAATTGAATTATAAAGAAAGGTCCCAATGCAAGGTTTTGGCTAAAGTGTTATTTGAACGTGTGTTTGGATGTAATCGTATTCTAGGTATTTCTAAAGGCATTAGCACAGCCCGTAGAAGAATGAACCACTTTGAGAAGAGAGTCTGAGCTGAGTCTTCCAGTTCTTCTGGTTTTGTAGGTTTCCTCTTTAAAAGGGCAAGATTTTCTTTTCTTTCTTTTAAAATTTTTAAAAAGAATGATCTGTTTAATTTTGTTTGTCATTATTAATATTATTCATCTAATTTGATTAGAGAGAGAGAGAGAGAGAGAGAGAGGAGAGAAAGCAAGTCACCAGGTCCAAGACTTGAACTGCAGTTGGCCATGGAGAAGTCCAGTGCCTTAACCACCATGCCACTTGCTGCCCTTAAACGGCAAGAGTTCCTATGTCGCTAACTCATGCCGTTGGGTTATCAGGCATAGAACATATTCTTTGCTCTTCCTCTTCAAATACATGGTTGCTTATTGAATTCTTAAAGATTCTTAAGGAAACTGAATTCTCTCCCTGTTTCATAACTTCTTTCCACAATTCCCCGGAGTTTTCCGATTTCCTTTCCCCTACACTAAATTCTTCTTTTCTCCAGGTTAACCAGCTCATGTCTGGCCATAATGGAGGATGAGCATCTTCTCTGTGCTGTGACAGAGGACACCAAGTCACCCCTTGGGAACCAAGTCTGCCCAGGAGCGGTTTCTGCTGTCTTTTCTGAAACAGAACACGTTGATCTGTAGTAGATAGTCCAGGCGAGTCTGAATCTGAACATGACCAAATCATCAAAAACGGCCTGGTCTCAGGAAT
>NW_006159767.1:793012-801683 GCF_000334495.1 Tupaia belangeri chinensis
AAAAAAAAAAAAAAAAAAAAAAAAAAAAAAAAAAGAAAATGAAATGTGTGCAATGTCACCGTGGGCAGGGGTGACAGAGAGAAGGTAATACAACCGCCAACCGTTCATGATGGGAGATTTGAGTACAGAGAAACTGAGTCTAGAACCAAGAAGTCTAATGGCTTGTTTTAGCTTTTTTATTTGACTAGGAACTTCTGTGAGTGGATCCGAAGGATGACGATTACCCCAAGGCGGAAAGGAAGTGCCAGTGGTCCCCAAGGTCTGTGCACCCCGATACTCTGCAGATACCTAAGGGCCTCATCTCCAGAGCTGATGGGGCAGAGTGATTATCCACTTAAGGGCTTCCTGCGGCTTTTTGGAAAGAAGTGTGAAAGGCCACCCTTCACCAGTTACTCTGTAGACTGACGTGAACCTCGCGAGATCTGTCTTTGCCTCACAACGTCTACCCCAGCGGTCAGATCTTCAGTGCGTGCCCTTTGGGTTACCACGATCTTAGACATCTGACGTTAGAGGACCCTGGAGTGGGCTCACCATTAACTCGGTGTCTGGGTTTTGCTATGGGACGAGGTAAACGTTTGTGAATCTCTTGATGACCCTGGGAATGGGGACTCTGCCAGGATTACTGCTTCTGCCGGTGACTAAGCATGACTTTCTCTAGCATGGCGTGTGCTGAGAAATCTGAATTTTTGCAGCTGATGACATCTCTTTGTACAAAAAGTTTTCCTTTTGGCAAAAAGTCTTGAAAAAGGGAAAATGTTAAGTGATTGTGAGTTTTTCCTTTTTGTTACATTTCTTTTTAAAATTGTATTTTATTTTGATTTGTATTAATTGCCAGAGGGCATGAGAGAGAGAGAGAGAGAGAGAGAGAGAGAGAGAGAGAGAGAGAGAAAGAGAGGAAGAGAAAGAGGGAGAGAAAGCAACCGGGGCGTGATCACGCTGCAATCCCTTTTCCTCCATTTCTCCATCCTGCCAGGGTTTAGGGCACCCACACACAGGCACTGGCGTGCTCTTCAGTCACTAGGGCTGCCATTCAATCCGCGGTGAGCCATGTGGGGTGCAGCTTTTAACGCTCAGCCCTTAACCACCACACTGTGGGGCTGACATGTGTGAGTTGATGTCTGAACTTCAGTGTTTCTCAGCCAGGAGCAAACTTGCCTATCAGCGACATTTACCAGTGTCACGGGCACTTTGGGCCATCATAACCGGGGCGGAGGGTGCCTTGACATCTGGGGGACGAGGCCAGGGTGTGGCTGAGCATTTCCAACACATGGGGTACTCCTTTCACCCAAGGAGAAGTATGTGGCTGAAAGATCAATATTTCTGAGGTTGAAAACCCTTTTATAATTCTTTCCTCTCTCTTAGAATTTTAACTGCCTGTGTGATTTGGGGTGGCCAGGGAACCCTAACTTATACACCATAACGTCATTAAAGGAAACACATGCCAAACCCATCTTTGCAATGTTTCTCAAAGTACAACTTGGTGGGTCAGAGAGGGTAGTGCCGGGTAAGCCCTAGTCCCTTCCTGACTTTTGAAAATGTCTTCCTGTGAGAGTGGACCCTCCACCCGCACTGCACAAACATCTCCACTGTGCACACCCACCCCTGCAAAAACATGGCCTAAGCGTTATTTAAAAAGCAAAAGAAGATGGCTGAACCCTTGTATCTTCTCTCAGAGGCCCGACCCCTGTACACCAGGGTCAGCGGGTGCTACCACTGGCCCTTCAGTCACTCAAACCAGCTAAGCAAGAACGGGAAGGGAACAGACGGCACCCTCCTCCCGTCGTAAGCTCGTAAAACTGGAGTGCATGCGGGATAAAGCATTTTGCATTTTATGACCACGTTAGTTCATCGTAGAGGAGAAATGTCGCACATCTTTATCTAATTTATGAAGCTGTACGTTGTCCAGGGCCGGCTGATGATTGGAGCCTGTGGGCCCTCGCTCACAAACTTGGGTAGAAACGGAACAGATGGGGCCGCCTCCTTGCTGGACTCAGCAATGTTCTTCGTCGTTACGTGGGTGCCGTCTCCGAGGGCTGCACCATCCCTGCTTTCGTAGCAACCTCACAGCTCTACTTGCAACGGCTTCTTTGTTGTTATTATTTTAATTTTTACTATGCACTCATCCGAGACAGACAAAGAAGGAAAGTGAGAAATCACACCCACCCGGGGTGGATGGCTATGTTTCAGTCCCCTCTCCTCCACTCTCCTCTTGGGATTTTGGGTGTGCACACACACATACCCAATGCGATTTTCAAACCACACGGTCTGGGACTTGAACTGCACAGTGAAGGATCCAGCCATCTTCACCACCATGCCACTGGCTGGCCCACCTTGTAAGTTCTTTAAGAGGTCATCTACCTTGGGACCAGCAGTTGGCGTAATGGTGATGCTGCCGGACTCCGTGTAGTCAACCATGGTTCGAGTCCCAGACCTGGTGGTTTGAACTCACACTGGGCACATGTGTGTGCATGCCCAAGATCCCGAGAGGAGAATGGAGGAGAAGGGATTGCAGCGTGGCCATCCTCCCTGGGGAGTGATTTCTCGCTTTCTGTCTCTCTGTCTCTCTCATGAGTGCTGACGCCCTATAGCAAAAACCTCTCAAACAAAGAAACAAACAAACAAAAAAGCAGAAAAAACGTGATCCATCTTTTTCTGATAAGTTAGAATGTCATGCCTCTATACTCGTTTTTTCCCCAAACTGGCTTTGGAGCTAAGAACAAGCAGAGGGAGGAGGGCCGGGATGAGAGGCGTTTGGCCTGTAAGAAACGTGTGTGCATTCCCTTTGGACAATATCTCTCTCTAAAATTATTTTTAATCTGTGGTATGAGACACTGCCTAGAATGTCTGGAGTTCCAGCCTCCTCAGGACAGCCCACACAATCAGTCATGACCGCTGACATTCTGATGTCTGTGTAGGCTAGCACAGGGCTGAATTTCCCTCAGACACCCCGTTTTCAAGACTCCTCGGGACAATGCCAAGAGGCAGAGGCCACTACGCTCCCCATGTGAGAGGCTGTAAAACACAGGAAAATGAAGAAGAAACGAGCCCCACACCCTCTGGTTGCCGAGAGGACACAGTGGACCAGGAATCTGCTCTGTCCACTGCTGGGGCGGTGTTGTAAAGACGGACAATACAGGGCCTTCTTCCAGAAGCTCACAGCTGGGCGAGGAAGGTGGACATGTACACAGATAAACATCTCAGACTAAAAGTCCACAGGACTTGGGAACCAGCAGTTAGCGTAATGGCTATGTCGCTGGACTCCCATGTAGTCGACTGCGGTTCGCGTCCTGGACCTGGTGGCTTAGAACTCACACCGGGCATGTGTGCGTGCGTGCCCAAGATCCCGAGAGGAGAATGGAGGAGAAGGGATTGCGGCGTGACCATCCCCCCTGGGGGGTGATTTCTCCCTTTCTGTCTCTCTGTCTCTCTCTGTCTGGCGAGCGCACGCGCCCTATAGCAAAAATCTCTCCAAAAAATCCACAGGACTTTAGCAGCACTCAGGCCATCAGGTCTCCAAGCCAGGCCGGGTGTTTAAGAGCGACCCACCCTGGGGCCTTCGCTCCTCCACTGCATTCAAATGCTCCCACCCTGCAGAGGTGGAAGCCAGGTTGGAGGGTAGTCTGCTGCTTCCCTCTGCGAAGGGCCGGATGGTAAATGCCAGGTGAAGTTGCCGACCTCAGGGCGCATCGATCTTCAGGTGAGACACTTGGAAACTGATCAGGGTTTGCGATTCCCAAGTGTACATGCTAGAGAGATTGTAGGTGTTCCAGATTGTTCTTTTACTAATAACAGAAACTACCCAAGACTGGGTGATGTAAGAGAAGAGAGGTTCATTCAGCTTCTAGAGTGAAGTCTAATACCCAAGGGCCTTATCTGAGACTCTTCCTGCTGGTGGGGTCGCAGGGCAATGCGGGAGGGCGTCACACCCTGAGAGATTGGGGGCACACGTCTGTGTCCGTGTGTGTCTCTGTCCTGGCCTCATTCCCCCTCCTGATGAACCCCCAATCGGGGCCCAGCCTGATCACCTGATCATCCCTAAACTCCACACCTTTCCACACTGACTAAACAGCCTTCACTCCCTAATCCTGTTTCGATGGCTCCCTGTGTGCGTGGGGACATGCCGTAACAGGTCACCGGCAGTGACCCGGTGGGTTAGTGAGACTCTCTGAGAACTAGAGCTTTGCAGCTCCCCTAAGAGCACTGAGCAACACTTGTTTTAGATAAGATCTCCTCATGTAAGGAAGGTAGCTTGGCCCGCTTGAATAGCTTGGGGAAGATTTTTTTTTTTAAAGAGGTTTTTGCTTTAGGGCACGTGTGCTCATCAGAGAGAGACAGTGAGAGAGAGAGTGGGAAATCACCCTCCGGGGGGAGGATGGCCACGCCACAATCCCTTCTCCTCCACTCTCCTCCTGGGATCTTGGACACGCATGCACATGAGCCCAACATGAGTTCAAGCCACTGGGTCCAGGACTCGAACCGTGGTAACCCATATGCGAGTCCAGTGATGTAACTACTATGCCATCTGCTGGCCTTGGCAAAGGTCTTTTGAGCAGTAGGGCTAGATTTGAACCCGTACAGCCTATGAACAGCATCCATTCTCTTACTGAAATGTAGCAAGACTTACGTGTCTCTCTTGGACTGGCATTGACTCTAGGCCCTTTCTCATTACTGCAATCCAGAAACAAGGTAAAAGAACAGACCCATCCATCCCTGCCTGTCTCAATCTGCCCATCTCTTTACTGTCTCCTTCCCAGTCCTGTCACCATCGTTCATGAGCTATACTTACTTGTTTATTTTTTTAGTTCACGTTTTCCTTTTTTGGAATTACTATAAACTTTATGAAGCCAGAATATTTTTGTTGAATCGCTGACTGATGACCTGAACCTTACTTGGGGCTACCTACAGGTAAACCGGAAATCTGTAATTTGCCAACAAGGGCTCCTGGCTCTCTTCTGGTCCCTAGCATTATGTGCACCTGACAGGTTCTGGGAGGGTGCACAGGGGATGGGATGATGTTTCAGAAAACATTTAGTTAGGGGGCTGGACAGAGACGCAGCTGTAGCACGTGATGCTCTGTGAGACTGACACACAGGGGAGGCTGCTGGGTCCTGTCCAGAGGAACGAGCATGCCCATGGTCCAGGGCTGGCTGGGGATGAGGGTGGATCGTGGCATCCGGTCCCTCGTGGGGGTTGACCGCTCTATCTCTTTGTCTCTCTTCCTTATAGAATAAATGAATGAACTTAGAAGTATAGTTCATGGAAAAATGGAATGAAAATATGCATTGATTGAAACAATCAAGACATTTAAATCATTTGTCTTAAAGAACTTTTTGTTAGGTTGCTAAAGCTACTTCAATACACATGCCACAACTGTGACTTTTCTGTGTGGGCTTAGAGAGAGATCACAGAGAACTCATATAGACAAGCATGGCTTCTGGGAGGAAGAGACGTTTCAGCCGGGCCTTGGTAGGACAACGTAAGCAGTGATACAGAGGTGGGGAGGAGGCTGAGGTCTTGCCAGCTGTCAGTGTATAAATACATGCACATGTCATAGACACTTTTTGCCATATTTGGCCTTACCACGAAGACAGACACACATATACATATTTATAGTATAGAATATTCTTTTACTCAATGTTTTATAATATTTTAAAACTAACAGTAGATTCTGGTTTTCTTAATAGTATCAAGTGAACTTGCTATTGAAAGTAGTTAGATTATTTAAGAAATAATCAATACAATGTGGTGGGAAAAGAATGGAAGTCAATTGTAGACTCCAGAGATAGTGTGAGAAGAGGGTGGGAAAGGACAGAGGGTCAGAAATAGGGGTAACAAAAAAAATTCTAGAAACTAGAAATGGAAAATTTGTGATAATAATATGCATGATTAAGTCACTATGCAGTATATTCTGGATGGGAAATCACATTTTGTATGCTGTGACAATGCTTAGGGAAAGAATGTAAATTAAGTTGAAAAAAAGGTTTCAGAAAAAAAATATATACCTATTCGATGACTGCAGTATGATATATAGCCCCAGCTAGGTACTACTTTATAGGATGGATGTTCATTCTACTCATTGAGGCTTATACCTAAAGTTGGACTTGTGTTCATAGAAATGTATATATCAGCTGTGCTTGCTACAAAAACATTTAGATTAATTAAGATCTTTAGTGACTCAATAAAATGTGGGAGAAAACAGTATAGAAAGCAAACATAGATACCAGAGACAGTGTGGGAGGAGAGTGGGAGATGGCAGAGGGTAAGAGATAGGGAATCAAGGACGAGGAAAAAAAAGCAAAACATATTCCTGTATGTTTCCAAGAAATGGAAAATTATTTGTTGACGATAACACGTATGTTGATGTGCTTGACTGAGCCACTATACAGTGTACTCTGGATGGGAAATCTTATTTTGTATGTTGTAATGATGTACCGTGAATGAATGTAAATAAATAAATTTAAGTAAAAAACAACTAACAATAGCCCTTCAGAGACAAATCACATCCGATCTTACCGAATTGGCCTCTGTGTAAAGAATAATAAGTATAATAATGCCTATTTCACGGGGTTGGCGTAAGCATCGGTATAGCTTACTGGGTTTGAATTCTGGCTCTGCTACTTTCCAGCCACGTGACCTCATACAAGCAGTCTGGTTTCTCGGTGCCTCAGTTTCCTTTCACGGAAAACGGGATAAGGATTTTACCTCATGCTCGTGTGAGCGAGTGAACTTGTGTGTGAGGTGCTAGAGAGCAGGCTGACACAGGGCGACGTTCTGCAGAGGGAGCTCTTGTTGTTCCTAGGTGAAGACTGACTGTGATCAGGAACTAACTAGGTATACTAGGGGAAGATTAGCTATAATGCCTCTGAAACTCACTCATCACAGGATTCAAACGCACGTATGTGTGTGAGGAGTTCCAATTATGTACGAGAGGACGTCAAACGTTGGAAGAGCCAGCAAGTGGTTAAAGCACTGGATTCCACGTGGCCAAATGCATGGTTCAAATCCTGGATCTGGTGAATTGAAAAACATGCCGGCCTAATGAAGGACATTTGGAGAAGGGATACAGAGGTAGGGCATTGATGGGATGGGGAGGTGTGGTGTTATCTGTTAAAGATATTTTGATCAACGGGTCTGGGGAGAAATGTGCACATATTGAAATGGTCTCATTGTAAGCCAAACAATATGATTGAAAGTATATACAAAAAAAAAAAAAATAATGTGAAAAAAAAAGAAAGAAAAACATGTCGGCACATGTGTGTGCGTGTGCCTCAAATCCAGAGGATACTAGAGGAGAAGGGACTGTGGCATGGTCATCCCCTCAGGGGGATGACTTCTCATTTTCCCTCTGGCTCTCTGTCTTTCTCTGGCAAGTGCACCCACCCACACAGTCTGGGTGGCAAAAATCTAAAAATACAAGGGAAGAATGGGACCTGCAGTTGGTGTAATAGTTATGCCTCTGTACTCCCATATAGTCAACCTCGGTTCAAGCCCTGGACCTGGCGGCTTGAAACTCACTCCGGCCACATGTACATGCCCAAGATCCTGAGAGGAGAATGGAGGAGAAGGGATTGCAGAGTGGCCATCCCCCTGAAGGGTGATTTCCCACTTTCTGTCTCTCTCTCTCCGGCTCTCTGGTGAGTACATGCATCTTATGGCAAAAATCTCTCTCAAAATAAAGAGGGCTAGACTTTACTTCTCAGCATAAGCTCCATTACGTTCAACACGCTTTCGTAAGCAATGATGCCAGTCATCTCATCGCCCTCTCGGTAATGGAATACCCCGGGAACTGAAGCAAGTCACTATAGCCTTTTTTACATTATTAACCAAAGAAAAATGGGCATTCTTTAAAATATTTTTGTAAGAGTTGGCAACAGAAAGAAGTCAGGAGGTGCCAAGTCATAAATGTAAGGTGAGTGCCCCTTGAGTTCCCATCCAAATGCTCACAAAATTGCCCTTTTTGGTGAGAAGAATGGGTAAGAGCGTTTTCACGGTGGAGAAGGACTCTCTGGAGAAGATTCTGGGGTGTTTTTCTGCTAAAGCTTTGGCTCACTTTCTCAGCACACTCTCCTAATAAGCAGATGTGATCATCCTTTGGCCTTCCAGAAAGTCCACGGGCAAAATGAGCTTCCCAAACATGGTTGCCCTGAGCTTTGTTCTTGACTAGTCTTCTGGGCTTTGGCTAGACCAGTGCCACCTCTTGGGAGCCATTGCTTTGACAGCGCTTGGTCTTCAGGATGGTACCGCTAACGTCGTGTGTCATCTCCTGCTCCAGTTCTTTGAAGAGATGCTTCTGGATCTTGATCCCATTTGTTTCAAATTTCCTTTAAATGCGCTGCTCTCATCTGCAGCTGATCTGGGTGCCGCAGTTTTGCTGCCCCTGGAGCAGAAAGCTTGCTCAACGTTATTGTTTCAGCTGAAATTGCGTAAGCTGAACAAATTGAGATATCTGGGGAGTTGGCTATTGTTCCTACAATTAGTTGTTGGTCCCCTCCAATTAGGGCGGGAACAAGACGAATGTTTTTCTTGCAAATTGATGTGGTGGCCTGCTCCTGTGGGCATCGTCTTCAGCATCGTTTCATCCTTTTTTTTTTTTTGGAGAGGTTTTTGCTATAGGGCCCGTGCGCTTGCCAGAGAGATGGAAAGTGAGAAATCACCCCCAGGGGGGATGGGC
>NW_006159767.1:801847-802816 GCF_000334495.1 Tupaia belangeri chinensis
ATCTGTTCATCCTTTTTTTTTTTTTGGAGAGGTTTTTGCTATAGGGCGCGTGCGCCCGCCAGATGACAGAGACAGAGAGACAGAAAGTGAGAGATCACCCCCTGGGGGGATGGCCATGCCGCAATCCCTTCTCTTCCATTCTCCTCTCGGGATCTTGGGCATGCATGCACATGCGCCTGGCATGAGTTTAAGCCACCCGGTCTGGGACTCGAACCGCGGTCGACTACACGGGAGTCCAATGACATAGCCATTATGCTAACTGCTGGTCCCGTCTCATCCCTTTTAAAAATGAATTCTCCATTTGTAAATGCTCATTTCTTTGCGGCACTGTCCCTACGAGCTTTTGGTAAAGCATCAACTATTTCACCATTCTTTTACCCAAGCCTCACCATAAATTCGACGTTGGCTCTCGTTTCAGTTTTAGCACAGTTCATGCTGTTTTGATAACGGCTCTCTTCAGACTGAATGCTTGTCTTTCTTAAGGTCTTAAACTGTTGGGTCACCGGGAAAGTCACGATGTATTTTTCTATGCCAAAATGCACCGTGACTTTCCTAACAAACCATTATACCCTGTTTAGGCACACTAGGACAAGCGAGGCTGAATTTATTTTGGTGCAAAAAATTTTGATGTCCATGCATAGTTTTTCATGATATGAATCTAGCATGGATTTTTATTGTTATTGTTATTTTTGGTTTATGAGAGATTTTTGCTACAGGGTACATGTGCTCACCAGAGATAGAAAGTAAGAAAACACTCCCCAGGGCGGATGGCCATGCTGCAATCCCTTCTCCTCTATTCTCCTCTCAGGATGTTGGGCACACATGCACATGTGCCCAGTGTGAGTTTAAGCTGCCAGGTCTGGAACTTGAACCACTCTAACTGGGAATCCAGCAACGTAACTGTTATGTCATCTGCTGGTCCCTGTCATGGACCTTTTCTTTCTTTCTTTCTTTTTTTTTTTTTTTTTT
>NW_006159767.1:806765-809871 GCF_000334495.1 Tupaia belangeri chinensis
GCACATGCGCCTGGCATGAGTTTAAGCCACCCGGTCTGGGACTCGAACCGCGGTCGACTACACGGGAGTCCAATGACATAGCCATTATGCTAACTGCTGGTCCCGTCTCATCCCTTTTTAAAATGAATTCTCCATTTGTAAATGCTCATTTCTTTGGGGCACTGTCCCTACGAGCTTTTGGTAAAGCATCAACTATTTCACCATTCTTTTACCCAAGCCTCACCATAAATTCGACGTTGGCTCTCGTTTCAGTTTTAGCACAGTTCATGCTGTTTTGATAACGGCTCTCTTCAGACTGAATGCTTGTCTTTCTTAAGGTCTTAAACTGTTGGGTCACCGGGAAAGTCACGATGTATTTTTCTATGCCAAAATGCACCGTGACTTTCCTAACAAACCATTATACCCTGTTTAGGCACACTAGGACAAGCGAGGCTGAATTTATTTTGGTGCAAAAAATTTTGATGTCCATGCATAGTTTTTCATGATATGCATCTAGCATGGATTTTTATTGTTATTGTTATTTTTGGTTTATGAGAGATTTTTGCTACAGGGTACATGTGCTCACCAGAGATAGAAAGTAAGAAAACACTCCCCAGGGCGGATGGCCATGCTGCAATCCCTTCTCCTCTATTCTCCTCTCAGGATGTTGGGCACACATGCACATGTGCCCAGTGTGAGTTTAAGCTGCCAGGTCTGGAACTTGAACCACTCTAACTGGGAATCCAGCAACGTAACTGTTATGTCATCTGCTGGTCCCTGTCATGGACCTTTTCTTTCTTTCTTTCTTTTTTTTTTTTTTTTTTTGAGAGGTTTTTGCTATAGGGTGCATGCACTTGCCAGAAAGACAGAGAGAGACAGACAGAAAGCGAGAAATCACCCCCCCCCCGGGGGGATGGCCACACCGCAATCCCTTCTCCTCCATTCTCCTCTCAGGATCTTGGGCAAACACACACACACATGCGCCCGGCGTGAGTTTAAGCCACTGGGTCCAGGACTTCAAGAACCGGGGTCGACTACTTGGGAGTCTAGAGACATAGCCATTACTCCAACTGCTGGTTCCTGTCATGGACCTTTTGAAGACTGTGAGCGTGTGTATTTTTGTCCTTGCCACAGCATTGAATGGCAGTTAAATGGCTGAGCTCTGAAGTCACACAGTTCGGAATAAAATTCTGAGTTCATTGTGTGCCTGCTGTGTGTCCCTTGTCAAATCACTAACTTCTGCTCCTAGAGATTCTGGTCTGTAAAGCGAGCTACAAGACAGCAGCAGCCACAGTGCTAATACTGCCTCCTCCAGTGTGCCGCTCTATGGCATGAATGCGGTCATAGCACATGCAGCCATCACCCCGGGGCTTGGTGCAGGGAGCGTTCAGGACTGCTAGCTGTGCTGTCAACTCCTCTGCATGATGATGCGTGGAACTGGGACCAACTGCCCCACGTTTCACAGCAGTGCACCCTCATGCGTCTCTTTTGGCAATAAAGGGATTGCTGAGAGTCTGAATAATAGGTCCCAGCCTTGGGTTTAGCTTCTTCTGCCTCCTAACATGCAAACACTTAATACTAATCTGGATTTTTCCCACCCGGGCTAATCATTACTTCTCAAAAATGCTGACCAAATCTGAAAATAATCTTCGCTTCTGTCATTAATTTAACAAGTAATGTTTTCCAGTGCGGCTAGCTTTCTCAAACCACCCTCCCAGTGAATTACATTCATTACTGCGGTGGATATTCGTTTTTGTTCAATTAATCTTTTAAGAGTGAGTAATGAGCAGAGGAGGGGATAGTTTCCCTCTGTGAGTGGGGACACAGCTTGGAACCCACCACGGCCTGGACAGAGGAGCAGAGCTCTGTGGAAGGGCTCTTGTGGCATGAAAGGGGTAAGTGGTTGCTGCTGGCTTCTTTAAAGCCCTGGTGTCACCTGTCATGACACCCTGATGTGTCACTGGTCATTCAGAACCTCCAGGGTGCGTCGCTGAAAATGATGATCATCTTTTCCAGCAAACTGGTTCTCATTCGGTCTCTATTCGGAGGGTAGCGAAAGTGTATTGTGAGCGAGCCTGTGTGTGAGTGAGTGAGTGTGTGTGTGAGTGTGTGTGTTACAGATAATCTGTCAACTCCAACCCAAGATGTAGTTTACTACTGTCACATAAGATATCTCCATTTCTCAACTATATGTTAATACTTAAACTCCAGGTTAAGAAATAATTAAAATGTTGGGAACCAGCAGTTAGCGTAATGGCTGTGTCGCTGGATTCCCATGTAGTCGTCCGCGGTTCGCGTCCTGGACCCGGTGGCTTAAAACTCACACCGGGCGGGTTTGCGTGCGTGCCCAAGATCCTGAGAGGAGAACGGAGGAGAAGGGATTGCGGCGTGACCATCCCCTCTGGGGGGTGATTTCTCACTTTCTGTCTCTAGGTCTCTCTCTGTCTGTCTGGTGAGCGCACACGCCCTATAGCAAAAATCTCTCCAAAAAAAAACAAAACAAAACAAAACAAAAACAAAAACAAAAAAAAGAAAAAAGAAAAGAAAAGAAATAATTAAAATGTGAATGGGAAAACTTTAAAACTAATTTAATTAAAGTGTAATCACCTTTGTTATTTTGGAACAGTCCAGGACTTCTAATAATAAAAACACCCGAACAAACAAACAACACTTAAACTCATTAATTTGCCCTCGAAATACATCCGTGGCCCAGGTACCTGGCGTGCATGGAGCTGCTTGGTTGGAATGGTAACTCCTGTTCCCGTGCTGGGCTGGAGGGTTGCACTTGGATCTTCGTCATATTGCCAGGCATTCATCCTCCCTCAGTTCAGGCGCTTTGGGTCGGGGTCAACAGGATCCACAAGGCAGAGGCCCATCTCCTCTGTGGGGAAGAGGAGAGAGGGAAGGCGGAGGCCATGGCCAAATGGAGTGGACTTAGACTTCCGTAGGGTTGGGTGGGGGTGTCTAAACTTGGTGTAACAGCCCCACCGTGGGGAACTGGGAGGCCTGTCAGGGTGCACTCGGAGATCTTTGGCCTTGCAAACAGTGGTGAGGCTCTCTGAGGGTGGGGCTGCCATCGGAGCAGCATCCGCTGAGCTGTCGGCTTTGGGGTTTCTTGGGGGCGACC